>NW_010263801.1:0-18784 GCF_000690775.1 Eurypyga helias
GTCAGGGTGAGGATCAGCAGATGTAAGGGAGTGGACCAGAGAGAATCAGGGAGGAAGAGTAATGGCGACCGGACCCCCTCCTCGTCTCTGCCCCCAGCATGACGTATTATGATATGAAATACCTCTTTGGCCAGTTTTTGTCAGGTGTCTGAACTCTATGTCCCAGCACTCTCTGTAACGAGACCGCGAGAGCTGGGAACACAGCTGCAGTATCAGAAGCGGAGAAAAGACCTTGAAACTGGTACAGACATTCCTCAGTGCCAGCTAAGAACTTATCAGTGTTGCTCCCTGCATCCAGGAACACAGCTTACTAGCAGCCACAGTAAAGAGATTTAACCCTTTCCTGGCTGAATCCAGCACAATTTACTCTTTTCCAAATTACTATGGACTGTTTCATCATCCAGTGATATCACACAGGGGTAAATAAACACTCATTGGTTGTCATTCTGGTTTGTATGACAGGAATGTAAACTCTGTATTGGCTAAACATTTAAAAAGTTACTGCCAAAGCCTGTCATTTCTGGACTCATAACCACTTATCGAAGAACAGGGACATAGGAACCAACGTCACCTACTTGCAAACTGCCTTCAGCCTCAGCTGCTCTGACATTCCTCAATCCCTACCTTAGAGTCACCAGAAAAAAAAAAAGAAAGAGTCCACAAGACTTCAAATTGTTCATCCTCTCTAGATTACTTAAATACTTAAAAAGAATAAGAAATCTTTTTGAGGATAGATACTTTAAAAAAGTCCCCCTCTATTCTCTATCACAGGTTCACCTGGATAGAGCAGCCTCAGTGTTGCTTCAGAGAATTCCTTCAGGCACCAACTTCATTCTGTGCAGTGAGTTTCTAAGAAGGCTTTAGTCGCATTGTGCTGAATCCATTCTGACTGTAGAAACCATATTTTAAAATTTTCCTAACTGAATATATTTTCAAAACAAGGTAGGTAAGCTGTATTTTTCCTTAGAAAAGATAACAACCAAAATGTTAGACTTCTTTATCTCACTTTTTTTTTCTCCCCAGTTTCAACTATCTTTATAACAGATTCTACATTAATAATTGGCATCTGACTCATGTCTTCAGGTAACATTCAAGATGTATTACTCACCAGTAGTCTGGCAATTTCTGCATTTCCATCATAGATTATTTACTTGGTCCTGTATATATGCTATATTGCAACATTTATTCTTGGCAGAAAGCATCAACAGTTAATTGGTCCATACTTAGTATCTCACACAGAAACAGTGACATTTTGAAAAATGTAAATTGTAGAGAAAAGGTGTTGATAAAATATATTCTAGAAATAGCAAACAAATTCATGTGTGCTCCAGCCAACAATTTCCTGAAAATTACTGTTTTATAGAAGCTGAACCTTTGTAGGAATGTCTTTTAATATCCCCTCGTAATGAGAAAGAATGATTCCCTCTTGCAAGATAAACAGAACATATTACATTCTTACTGGTTTATTGTATTGTCAGCATTTCAAGCAGAAGAAATGTTTACATTAACTCTTTCCTGCAAAAATTAACAACTGTTTGAATGCTAGCATGAGAAACAGCCATTCCTGAAGTCATGAGGCAGGCAGGTAAAGGCAAACCATGGAAATCAGAATATCTGGCCATCACAGGGGAAATAGAGTAACTTGGATGAGGCAATGTTTTCAGTTCAAAATTCTAAATGAGAAGAGCAGTTGAAATGCATGTTAGCCCCTTTGACCCTATCGTTACATAGCTTCCATAGTTACATAGTTACAAAAACTAAAAATCTGATCTTCAAGCAAAAATCTATTTATATGTTATGAAAAAACAGGAGAATTAATATGCATTCATAGATCAATGCCTACACACATACATTTGAAATTACAAATATATTCTAATATTTTTTGTGCTTTAAATGTTCAGATTATATTTAGGTTTTTCTGTGTTTATACATTTATGTATAAATTAACATTTTCTCTTATGAAATATTTTATAGTCATGGATTTTCCCCATTCAGTCCACATCAAAAAAACCCTCTTTTTAAAACATTTTAAAACTCAGTTTTCTAAAAGTGGTGTTATTTTCTTCACTCATTCACATAAACAAAAGTGCAACAAGAGTTAAAAAAATATAAATAAAATCTTATTTCACACAAAAAATATTTTTTCAAGCTAAAAGACTTACTTTAAAAAAAATTTTCTTATTATTAACATAGTCTTTGGAGACAGAGATTTCAAAGATTGGTCTGGGGTTTATATAATGCAGTAAAGGCTATGGCCTTATCTTGCATGCCAACAGAGTGGAGGTCTAGGTGGGCTGCTTAAAAGAAGTTATCGGTCTTTGCTGGATGTCTCTAAAGTTATCTGGAAAGCTGTTTATTAAATATTTCCCTAGTTGCATGAAGTCCTTTTACGGACGTCTCACCATCAAGGGTAAATTTATGATTCCTCATCAATATAAACTGGAGAAATTAAGAGTTATGAACCATGTGTGAGTTCAGTATCTCAAATATTGGAACTCCTAACAAATCTACACATTCAGTAAAGAAACTTTTTTTTAATTTCTTACGCACTAAAATAAATACATTGTTCTTTCACTTTGCAACTGAAGGAACTCCCTTCCCATATTTGCAAGTAGAATTCCTGGTTGCAGGTATCCTGCCCATGACATTCACTTTCCCCTTTATGAAAGAAATACTGCACGTTTGTAACGTGAACTCACAAGGCCTTGAGGATGTTACTCCACATGGATCTTCACAACTGGGTAAGGAACTCGGCTGCCTACAGGAAAGAATGAATCAGCTGGATATTTTCTGGCCTCATAGACGTATGGTAGTAGACAGTACCCCTAAAATAGGATCATTGAGAGGAGCATCTGAAGTGATATAACTCCAAGAGTCAAAATGCCACAGTCAAAGTCCATTTGTGGACTCAAACCTTATTTGCATACCTTGAGTTTTCTTGCAGCCTACCATAAAAGAATCAACTGATTCACCCCAAAGTGTGGTATGAGTGGTAAAACCACTAAAGAAACCCTCAAAGAAAAGTGTGTTTCTGAGTTTCTCTCCTCAGGGAAAAAAAAAATCTGCTTAGCTTCTCTTATAACTGAAACAGATTCAGAACAATAAATATTCTACAAGTGGCCAAGCAGTCTTTGCAAAGTAATGAATCCCACAGATTTCAGCTTGTAAACAGTGCTGGGAACATGTAGTCTTAGGCCCATGTTTTATGGTGAATGTCCTTTTCTTCTGAGAACAAAGTAAAAAACAACAAACAAGCAAGAAACACAAACCATTCACTGGGGCCAACAGAAAGAATTCAACTGCCTGACAATGAACCTCAAGAAACATAAAGACTTTTAAAAATGTGTCCTGAAAATGTAGTTCGTTGTAGGTTTATATGTTTGTAAAGAATCGTATGTTACTTCATAACTGACTTTTGTTTATTTTATTTTAAATACAAACTACCAAAAACCCAGAGAAAAGAAGGAAAAATGTTCTGTTGGTAGTATTTATTTTCTATATCCACATAATCTCACCTGCCATGTTGACCAACTGAGCTTAACCAAAACCCATTCTTTCCACAGAAAACAGACTGTACAGAAAGGCACTCATGTTCTCTACAGACAGCATGGAAAACACTGCTGGTCAATACTATGCAATATATAACAGATAATTATGAGCTGAGTGTCCAAATTATAATCAGTTTGACAAAAGTCCACAAGCGTCTTCAGTCTATTTTATATTTTCACTAAGACAAGGCAATCATACAGCCAGACAATTCCATCAGGGAAGCTTGTTAGCTGCTTAGTCTGTTAAACCCTGGTTGCCATAGCATCTAGAGTTGAAAAAGCTGCAGATTGGCATGAAAAAGCATGTCGACAATTGCCCTGTCACAGCATGCAAGCCAGGTCTGCTCAAAGGCAGCACACTACAAGTTTTCTTTCCCAGTTTGCACTACCCCATGCTGTTTAATAATATCCATTTACTGGTATTGGGATTGATCTAGTGCAGTGTAAAATCCGCATCTACTGAGATTTTGTTTTTCACGTTGGGGAGATTCTTTAACAAATAACCATGGAACAATTAATTTATAAAGGAAGTATTGTAAAAATTGTAGGAGGCATATCTGATTTAAAAGAGAAACAATCCAAACTTTTAATGATCAGATCTTTAGCAAGCTAATCAGATCTACAAAGTTAAAAAAAAAAAATGCATTTTTCAGAGATTTTCAAATAGTTTTGCTGCTGATAGCTACTTCCATCAAACATCATAATACACTGCTTTCCATTTGGATTTTTTGTGATCACAAAAATCTTAATAATTATTACAGGTATACTTTCCTTTTAATTGTATGCTTTCTATAATTAAATAAATTATATGTGCTACCAGTTACAAAGGATTCCATTCATAACTAACATATTATAGTCAAATAAGAATTAGTGTAAGTAACTGAATAACAGCAAAATATTTTTTCAGAATAAACCTACTGTACAATTTTAATAGAGTAAGTTAATATTATTGATAATGTCAAAGAACTTGCTCCTTTAAAAGATATATTTTGGTAGCACATTCACATTTATTCTCAAACATGGATCACTACATAATAAAAAGTTCCTTAGTCATCTTCATCAAACTGTTGGAATTCCAAAAAATAATTTAAAAAGCACACAACCAGTAAGCTTTACACAACCATTTCTTATAAAAATTTACACTTGGTTTATTCATTTTCCCTTCCATTATCGCCTTCTAATCTGTTCTGTCACTTCATTTTACTTTTCCTTCAATGCCACAGCTGAAGAAAATCTTGAAAACTACATACCCATGAGCACAATTAAACTGGCAAACTCAAGAGGATACTGGCATGGAACTTTTCCCACATTTTCCAATAGTATTGCTTCACTTGATCTATCAATATCACGTAGAAGTTTTACTACAGCACTCATTATTAGTTATTTTATCCTATTCATAACAGGTCTAGATATATAAGTAAAGAAAACACTGGTGAAATCACATCTTTTGGTAAAATGAGTAGTCTATTAAACTGCTCAGAAGAAACAAACCTTTTTCAAGGTAATTTTCTAATGTATCTTTATGATCCCAGTGACAGAAAACATCACTAAAACTTTTAAAAACATTTATTTATATTTTTACTCTAAGTTGCCATGTGAATTGCAGAAATAAAAAATCTTTGATTAATAATAATTTTATCATATTTTTAATTGCACCTTGCTTTTAATGTCTGTCATATTTGTATTTTCTTCATCCCTGTACTAAGTTTGCAACTTAACTATAGTCATAAATATGAAAATTGACTGAATTTTGACACAGGTTGAGTTCAGAGAACACTTTTTTCTTTGAAATCCTTATCTGTATGCCTTTATATTTTTTGGTTTTTAAATATTGAGAGTATTTATGTCTATGTTTTACAGAGAATTTTTAACTGTCTTAACAGAGTGCTGAATCTACAACTCCCCAGCTGACACCACAGACTACAAGATGCTGTCATTCAGAAAAACTAGAAGGAGGTGGATTGTGCAAGCAAAAGGTGGGTGCAGTTGATAACGTGCTAATACCAATGCCCCACACAACTTTGGGAGTCTCTGCCTGTGATATTGCAGGATGGCAGCATACTGGCACATTGAGGGGAATATGACTGAAAGGCTCCAGGCTGCCAGTCAGGAAAATAGAGGAGTAGCTTAGCACTGTTCCTTCACCAGAGTGAACATTTTCTGCAGATACTCAAGCTGTGTGATAAAGAAAAATAATCTCCTTTGCTCCCTAAATATCCTTTCTGAGGAGGGAATGAGTCAGGCTTTGTGGACCATCTCCTCATATGAGCCTTTGAAATCCACTGAAACGGGCATATGCTGATCTGCAAAAGCTCAAGTCAGAGTTGTTAAGTTCACCCTGGTTGTAATTAGTTCTTTGGCATCCCTATTTCTGTCAATAGCAACAAATTTGCTCTAATGCTGCAAGTTTGTTTTACATATTCTATTTTTACACGGCTACTGGTTAGTAAACATGCATTGCACAGGGTCACATTATGGTTTGGAGGCAGTGTGATGAGTGGTAGAGAGGAAACCTTTCCTGTCCCACAAATGAGAAGTTTCTACGAATGTGAAGTCCCTGGACCCACTAAGGATCCTTGCTGTATTCTGGTACAGACCTTTGCCTATTATTCCCAAGACTGTTTTCCTCCTTCCACATCTATTTTATGAATACTTATTCAGTGCTATTAAATGTACACAAGAATTAAATGTGCAAAAACTTCCATTTGCTATTTTTAAATAAATTGTCTCTATTACTTAAAATAAGTAGTGACAAATTATCACTTTGTTAGACAATATACAATTTACACTAAATATTATCCTTCTTGTTAGGATACTTATTTAGAAACACACTTATACCTTTTTGTCTTCTAATTAAAGCAAAAGGAATATTAAGATAGAAATTACCACAGTTGAAATTCACTGACAGAAAAGAGGTTTAAAATCACAGTAAATACAGAGCTTTTACAATAGATGTGAATGATACTGCAAGTCAGATAGTTCTTTAAAACTCTCGCTGCAAATTTCCTCATAAAATAGATTTTCTTAAATCTAAGCATTTTCTACAGTTTCTGTGAAGTCAAATACCAAAATAAAACCTGAATAACAGAACTATTCCTATCGAGTAAAAAGAACATTGCTCTGTAGTAGCTTATACTTTTTATGTTACATTTTGCCTTATTGTAAAATGCTCTTCAACTGGCTGAAAGCACATTAACTGCTAGATAGGCATCACACTGATGTCTCCATGCTGTAGCTTACAGCCGTGAATTTGCTACGATCTGTTTAATCATCAGTGTATTGATTTTCCTCAGCTTTCCTTCATTTTAGCCCCATAGCAGGCTTCTGTAATTTCCTTTGGACAAAGTGTAACCAAACTGTGCTAAGTGATGTTGATTTGCAGGCAAAAGTAAAGGGGTAAATATAAATTAACAAGCTATAAACATTTTACAAGTGGGGAGTCAATAAAAACAGTGTCTGCAGTTCTTTAAAAAAATGATTTGAAGCAGATTGTTAACAAAGGTGTCCAAAGAAACTGACATGAGCCTGAGAATAATTTTTGCGCTTTGTGATTAAGAATTGATCAGTCTAAAAGCCTCTGATGCAACTGAATCACCCATAAGCTGCTGGACTGAAAAGACTCAGCAGGGGCTGGTATTTGTTTGTTAAACTCCCATGATTCCAAGTAGATAATTGGTCTGTGAAGTTCATGGCAGAATCTGAATTTGCTTTCTTGCTTCCCAGCTGGCTGAGCACTGGTTTATAGACTTCTGTGTACAAATTTAGCCAGCAGCAAACCTCACATCTTTAATGTAAAAGGTGTTTTGTTGTGTTTTTCAGGTGCTGAGTGGAAAGCCCACACTCCAGAAGCTCATTAAAAGGGCCAAGTTACAGTAAAGGTTTATTTCTGCCACAGCGTTTCAAAAAACAGTGACAAGGATTAGTATGTTTCTTTGGTACTGGAAAAAGCCTGATACAATCCCTTGTGAATTTGATCATCTGTTTCGTTGCCTGTATAAGATTCAATCTCCTATTATATCCTGAAGTTACAGCTGTAAACCAGGGCTGATAAAAATTCAGAAAACACTGCCAGAGCCTTTGGAGAACTAATTGTTTTATTAAGCAGCATCTTGTTTATTTGCAATTTATTTCATACGTCACTCAGAGAACAAACTCTTCTTTAAAATGATAAAGCATGATAAATCTGCTGTACATTATCTGTGACAGGAACTATATTGTATAAATATGTACAAGTAATGCAGTTTAAAAATCTCTCAAACTGTTACTTCTATTCTGTTGTTGCTTATGAATAGCTATTTTTGAACATTTATGGAATTCCTTCCAAGGCTTTTCATAATTCTGACAGTAAACTCAGATCTACAGATTGCCTAAAAAGTCATTTATATCTGAAGACAGAGCCTGACAGTATAATTGCGTGCTCTGGCCTGATCTGAGGAAAGCACCAAGTTCTCAAGAGATTCACAAGGGCCTTGTCCTCCAGGAGCACAGGTAGTCCTGTTTCTAGAAAATGCTCTGTGAACTCTCCTGAATGATGAGCAGCAGAAGGGACACCAGATCCCTTCTGACAGAGATTAATACTACCGTCAAAGCTTCTCTGGAACCCTAAGCCAACACATATGAGGATAATGGTAGCTTTATCATTGCCTCTGATACCTTTGTGATCAGACATTACAAAGAATTACAATATAGTGTTTTAAATCACAAGCTACAACAGATGTGCTTCACTGCATATTTATGAACTACCATTATAGGTATCATTTCTTGGAGTAGGAGGAAGAAGACTGAAGGTCCACTTCAACTTACTTGGGGTTTATGTAGGGAACAAATAACACTGTCCTTTAAAGAAAGCTTGCTTCATGTTCAAGCCTAAAGCAGGGCTCATTTTTTTCCTTGCTAACATGTAGTAAAAAGCATTCATATGGTAAGCTCCACTGGTTTCATGGGAATATTCCCACGAAAAAACACCTAATCATTGGTACTGTGGGTGGAGTTTTGGTTATGTGTCTTTTTGCTGCAATAGTGTGAAAATATGTTTCAAAATAGCATAATTCAAAGCCCACACCTATATGCAGAGAAGGATCTGAGCACTGAACATAATAAAACAAAGAGATATAAAAGGTACACCTTTTACTGCATATGTCAGAAATTAGACAATAAGCCCACATTATTCTCAACAGTAGTTCTTATTTGTAATTCCTTAAGTGCCACACCAGCATTTTAAACTATAATTGATTGTATATGATTGTCTGTACAATAAATAGCTAAACAGACCCTTGTTTGCAGCTGGCAATTTATTGCCCTCGTGCATTACAACAAAGAAACCCAAAATGGTAGCCAAAGAGAAAACTGCCAGTCAAAACACTCTTGCTCTCTTATTCACACTGTTGCTTTCTACCTCCACACTCCATTTTTCTCTAACAACAAATTTAACTTATGAATGAGAAAGGTTAAAGAAAAAATATTTAGTTGCCAAAAACATGGCAAAAATATTATAAAAAGATCTGTTACTGTTAAACACTGTATGTCCTTAGAAAAATGCTAGGAACCACAAGAGTTACACTTTTATCTAAGAGGTAGCATATGTGCCATATAATACATATGTTGCAATCACAGCAACTTATTTTGCATGAACAGCAGCAAACTCTGAAAAAAAAAAATTGTCCAGTGCTCAAATGAAATCTGTCATCATGCTTTCATTTTAAATATGCATTCAAAGGAAAAGCGGTTTTGTATACTTTTCCTGACAGGCTGGCTGTTTTGGGGGTTTTTTGTTTGTTTGGGTTTTTTGGACAACAATACCTGTTAGCATAAAAAGTACCACATTTATATTTTTTCTATTGCAAGATGTTTTGAACAGTTCCATAATGTCATCATTTTTATTTGGAATGATATATGTTGAGTTAAAATAATTTCTCTGATTTCTTTCTTCCAGTGATCACTTCAAATGAGGGTACACGTTTGCCTCATAACAGATACTAAACTGATACTTCCATTTAAATATTTGTTATCCAACCATTAACAATTAGTACAATCTCCTTATCTACAAAAAGGAATTTTAAAAATATCCTGCAAGATTCTGGAAATCATAAGCCATGTAGCTAAATATTGAGTATTAAGTATTTAGCATTCCATATTCTGCATGACCACGAAGTGTCTTTTTGTGCCCTACTAAAGCTTTTTTAACCCTGCCCTTATATAATTTGACCCCTGCCTTCATTGGAGGTCTCTTATAATAGCACTGTACATTCGTATAACAAAGCCTACATTTCTGTTCTAGACTGCTGCCCTTCTTGATAACGGACCAGTATTTCTCTCCCAGGCCATTCTTCAAAAACAGGGATGATCCTATATGAAGTGGAAAACAAGAGTCCACAGAGCAACAAACCGTCCAGAGGGCACTGTAGTAGAAACACATGCTAAGACCCTGAACAGATCCCTGTTTTCATACATAACAACATGAATTAATCTCAGAAATTTAACGCACATCAAAATCAGACAGATTTGTCTCCATATTCCTACTAGTAGAAGACTGTATCCAGAGCCTTTATGCTGCCAGCAATGATGGCAGATAGCCCAGCTACCAGTTTTGCAGGTTACATTTTCTTCAGACCTTAGACAAGAATGATTGATATCAGCTTTTCAGGGAGGTCTTCTTCAAAAAGCATAATGGCAGTGATCACAGAGTTTTAAGATTTGATTTATTAAACAGAATATTGATTTAAGTTTGAGTGTAAAAGAAACTATCAAAGACAGACTGTATCTCAAAGCATTAATTTTATGCAACATTCTTACAAAAAAACCCCAAATTATCCTGAACTACAGGACAAGTGTATTTGCTAACTAGATATGTTGATACAGTTTTAGATATATAACCTAAAATGCTAGGTTATCTTCTTACTGAAAACAATTTTTTTAATTTTTTTTTTTCCATTTAAAAGGACTGGATGACCACAACCAAGCAATGTGAACACCCTCTCCAATGATCCGCATGTTTTGATCTCAAAACTGGGGAGAGGATAAACAAGATTTCCAAAGAAGTAATCCTTTAGGAAAAGGTGAAAACATAATGCATAGGTAACTACCACTCAGTTTCAAAGAAAGGTAGGTGTATGATACTTCACAAATAAAGACCTTTCAATTTCCTGGAGGATAAAACCAAAAAAGTAAATTTTAAAAATAAATTTTCAAAAGAACTTTCCAAATCCTTTCCCTCTCCAAAAGAATAAATTGACACTCTAATTAAGACATTTTGCAGTTAAACATACTTTTACTTTTGAGAAAGCTACCAGGCCTTTTAACTTCATATCGTATAATTTTATTCCTGTCTGTCCATGCACAGTCACCAGTCTCCATGACACACAGAAGCATACAGCCAGGATAGGGATGTGGGGGAAGTACTCTGTGACATGAAGCCCTACTCCTTGATCCTTTAAAGCTCTTGGGAGTGCAAGTGTTACTTCTGGCAAGCAAATGAAGAGTCCTCCACTGACAGGCTACACAGCTGCTCTTCAGCCACATCTTTGTGTGTGAAATAGAACCTCCAGAGCTTTCACAGAGCCTATCTGCTGAGCCTACCTATTCAAACTGGGCAGTGGAGTGAGACTGAGTTTTTATTCAGTGCTTAAATATGAAAATGACTGTAATATGCGTGATGGACGAGGACTTGGAGAACAGTAACTCCAATAGATCTGAGTATTTGCACACATACACGTTCTATTCAAAGCATCTGTAGGCTATAGAATGTTATCAGAAGATTAATATATCCCAATCAGACGGGATTTATTTATAGAGAACGCTCTTTTCGCAGTGTTAGATGCCTCATTAACTTGATTCAGCTTGCACACAGCAAAAATATTCCCTCCCTCTTCAGATTTTTGATACGGAATTATAATATCTTGTTTCATTTGTTAAAATCCCTTTTCTGTGAGGACATTTCAGAAATGCTTTATTGCACATGACTTTTTAAAATGCTAGAGTATTCATTTTGACCAAAAGGCTCCTCTCTTGCTGATTTCCTCTTAAGAGAGATACCAGAGCATATTGTCCTATTTCTTCTTTTCATTTGCCTCTTTCAGGAACCATTAATAGCCAGCATTTGATCCTCCTACACAGAAGTTCATGATAGCAAAGTTGAAAGAGTGGGTTATACATCGTGCTATGAACTGATTATAACTTTGGTATGTCACTGCTACTGTCACTATAAAGCTGAGGTAAATTATACTGTAAGAATTTTATCTAAATGTAAGTACAAGCTCATCCCTGGAAGATTTAGGGAACCTATGGGTTTAGAAAATTTAGAGGTTTTAAGCTCAACATTTCAAGTTACTGTGTGGAGCTTTACAGGGTTTATCATCAGAACATGGTCAGGAGAAACTAGCAAAAAATATAACATTATTTCTTAAAGTTTATCATTTTTCTCTTGATTCCATAAGGCATCAATCTCCAAGATCCCTTCTGCACCGGTTTCAGCTCCGCAGCCTGCTCTCATTAATGGTTAGAATCAAAGACAGAGAAAAAGGAAAACATCCAGAAAAATATATGAATCTACAAATATATTGAATTCACCGATTTCACTGAATTCCAGTCGTATGCTTACCAAATGGACAGGGTCTGTCTAATGACTGGAATACAACAGGGATTAGGAGCTGGGGATCCTATTTTTAAAAAATGAATAGACAATGCATTCTTTAGTATTTCCAGTTCATTTACAGCATAACTTTAAACTACTGGTATAATTTTCTTCTGTGGGTTACTAACCAAACTCCTATCTTAAAATATTTCAGATCAATGCAACCTCCTTTTTTAACATCTCTTACAAGGAAAACAATGTTTACACATGCTCTAACCATTCCCACTACAAGCCCCATTCTCTTTTCTTAACCATTCTATTTTTTCAATATCTTAATATAGAGAACTGTCATTTAGGAACAGCTTACTGAATTTTTGTTTGAGCACCATATGGGAAGGTGACATGAAAATAATTTTTTCCATCAAAGGTAAGTTTCTCATAATGCTGCTTGAAGGAAGTTTCTGTTCTATAAGAATGGTAAATATGAAGTCAGTTTTAGTCTCAAGAGCAAGCTGAAGGCCAGTTACCTAAAACAAATAACACAGCATTGCTGAATGTTGTGATTTTCATTGAAAACTCTTCACTTCCATGTATTATGAAAACAGTTCAGCAAAAGGTCTTGAAAATATGATCTGAATCAACATAAACCAAAAGAACCATAAATACCTCTCTCTCTTGCTCTATAGTTGTGCCTCCAGTTTTCTTTCTCTCTCTCTTTTCTTTCTCTCTCTCTTCGGCTGTGTCACATTTTTAAGGATAATCTCACGATTTCTGCACCCACTATATAGCTCTTGAATGTTTCAAGTATGTGCATAAATCTGGAATCCAAAGGACTTTGAAACACAAAGAAATTATTACAGAGTAATCAATTATCAGATGTGCTCTGATCTGTGGTAAATGTGTCTGAGAAATCCCACAGCACACGTGAAAATGA
The DNA here is from genome assembly GCF_000690775.1 of Eurypyga helias. NCBI lineage: Eukaryota > Metazoa > Chordata > Aves > Eurypygiformes > Eurypygidae > Eurypyga > Eurypyga helias. The sequence goes on from NW_010263801.1 coordinate 13,052, forward strand.
TGGTGAGCTACTTTGAATTAGCTTCACAGTAAGCATAAAGGCTCAAACATTTAACCTGGAGCAGCTGATGTATGGCAACACTATAATTATGTTAATTTTATTGCAAAATTATTTCTGCTCAAGCTTTTTAAGTTAGACAGAGTAAAGAAAGTTACATGTACACTGCAAGTACTGTTTAGCACTATGTGGGTTATAAAGGAAACTGATTTGCTGAACGCCCTTCAGTAACAATCTTGGTGCCACATGATCTAGGGGTAACAAGTATTTCTTAGTCTATGAATTCCCTGGTATGACTCAGAATAACGAGGCCACAGACCAGTCTCTCTTTAAACAATATGAAAATATCAGAGATGTCTTTTTTAGCCAAACAAATGTGGTTTATTTCTGTCTCTATGAATGCTTCTTTCATATTTCGGCAATGCAGACACTACATTTCTATCTGTATTTCCTTCCTTGGTGCATTAATGCTGAAGAGACTGTGCAATTTCCTCAGTGATGAACAAACCTGCCATTAAAAACACTGTTTAACCTAAAACATATAGCAAGAATAAAAACAGCAGCAGTTCATAAATGAGCCTGAGTTTCCATGGAGGTACTATAGATCGTGCTTGTGTCTTAATTAGCTTCTCTGCTCTTTAAAAGTGCATTCTGGCTAATCTTATGGTCTACTGGCAGTAGAGGCTGGTTTTATAAGCATAGATGCCTCTTTCTTACTGTATATAGTGACTGAGATGATCAGGATGATCAAAAACAAAACCTGCAGTTTGCTGATGAAAGTACATATAGCACTCATCCACATGAAATTTGTTCAAACACAAGATCCTGGAAAGTGAGAGTAGTAATAATAATCATAATAGAATTTAGAGATCTTAGAAGAAATTCTTCATTTTTTCATCCAAATTATTAGATTAAGGGACACTAATGGTTTTTTTTTTCCCTCTAATAGCTCCCCAAGTATATAATCTTAATTAAAATGTTACCTAAAAGGAATACAAGATGGCTGCATTCATCTGTTTAAGTTAAAAAGATCATATACATTAATAATAAAATATTTCTGCTATAATACCTTTATTGTAAATGTGTAATAAAATCCGGATCACTACCACATAAAGGTCAGCTGAAAAGGACAGATTCTTCAGAAAGCTTGTGTGTTTCAGCAGCCCAAGTGAAATTTTCCTTTTATCCCCTAATTTAATCTCTTTACCTCCTCAACAAATTATTCCAATCTACATATGCATAAGAGCCTCCCAGTCATATTCTCCAGCTGCTTCATGCACTTGTATATACTTTCTTCCCTGGCTCCAAAAATTGTATTTGGTGTGGCCCAACCTTTCCAAAAGATCACCAGCAAGTTTGCTAATTTAAAAAAGAGTACTTGAGATTGTTCTGATACCTGATCAGCTCCTACATAAGGGAAGATTCCACTACGATTTAATAAATGAATTCTATACACGTGCTTTTTAAATACTGGTCAATCTCCTCCAGCCTAAGAACTCTAATTATCCTCAGTTTGCAAACCATTTTCTTACTTCTCTCTTGAATTTGATTCACTTTCTTATTATCCTGCCTCCACTTCAGGTTATAATGTTTTGTCTTGTCGTGGATGAGAAGACTTTCTAATAGTTTTATTAGCAGCTCAGAATGCCCCAGGTTCAGATGGATTCTTCCCAGTGATTTCTCTTCAGAATAGACTTAGACAATTTTTATCCAAGAATACATTCCTTGTCTTCTCTGGAACAATGGTGTACTATGCTGTAGTGAACCACATTGTCAGGCTTAGTTTCTTCCGTGCTATAGAATAATACAAAAATAGCCAGAAAATATTATCAGGTGTTCTGTGTGTGACAAACTGGTGCTGTTGCTGGAGGAACTAACCTTCATTTATGGTCTTTCATTTTTTCTCTGGATACTAATCCAAGATCCATGTGTATATTGTTGTCTTCACAGTTTCCATGGAGCTTCTCTGTTAGCAGTGTTCCCATTGCCAGAATTTCAGGCCTTAGATTCATATGCGGCTATAATGTCTTTGATCCAACATGAATTGTCATTATGATAAATTTATTTCTCTGCAGATTCCAAAACAACTCTTGACATAAGTTAGATAGCATCTGATAGATAACTACTGGAGGCCAGTTAATGACCATTAGATTAAATGGCAACAATAATTGTGTTAACTGGAGTTATTCTAAAGGCAGGTTCAGATAACTTAGACTAAAAATGTGTTTCCTTGTTAGATGTATTAAACTACAGTGAAGTTATTCCTCCTGCCTCTACAGTGCAATATGAAGCAGTAAGTAAGTGCCAAGAGTGTTGGACAACACCTACCAGAGGCACTCAGATACTGAAGCAACAATGTGGGAGTTCAGATAGACAGATAGATGGACCTCAAAGAATCTTGTATTGATGTGGTGGTATTCATGAACTAAAAGAGCAGCCCACACACAGCCAAAAGTGAGTCAGGCAAATTATAAAATGCAAGGGATTCAGCCTCCCACATCTGACTCTAAATTCACATTTGTTCTGCTAAAAAAAATTCTTCACTTTCTCAATCTAGTTTAAAGTTTGTTAAGCACTTCTCTGGTCATTGTGAGCCATAGCTAAGCATGCTCAAGCCTTTAGACAATATTGTTTACTGGATTAGGTAGGAAAAGATTGTTTAAGCCACCACACTGGGAACCTGTTTTAAAAGAAAAACATGAATCAATGTGTCTAAGCAGCATAAGCAGGCTAGAAAGCCAGAAAGATTCTATGAGGAAAGCTGCAAAGGATTACTTGCATAGAATTTTGGGAGCAATTGATGTGGAAAGGTAAAGAGTTACTCAGATCTGGAAGTAATATAAAAGAAAACCATGGGTTGTTCTGGTTCATGAACTGAGTGGAAATATCATTTATGTGAATGGCTTCCATATATTTTTTGTCAGGTTGCCATTAGCACTCTCCACTAGCCATTCTTCAAACTGAAAAAAGTTAATATATTTCAAGCTGTATTAAATCCAGGCTGAACAGCAAGATTAAATCAAGCTGCATTTCAAGGAACGATGTTTGAGAGCAAAAGTACTTCACTCCCTTCAACTCATACTGTTGAGAAAGCAAAAGAACATCACAGACATAATTCCAGAATGCATTAAGTACTAATAAGGCAAAAACAAAATCATTTTTTGCTTACCTTCCATCCCCCATGTCCAGTCCAATGACTTCTCAGTTGGATCCTTTAGCATGGGGGTCAAGGCATCACATTCAGCTCCACAACTTCCACTGCCACATGCACTCCTCCCTCATAGTGACTCTCACTGCTGCACTCGTAGCCTGTCTTACCTATATGCATGCAGGGACTGTGATTTGGATAAAACGTACTATTAAAGACAGTGCAGTATTAAAGGCTGTATAGTATTAAAAACAGCAATGGCAGAAAAAGTAGTGGGACACATTAGATGTACTTTGAGAGATGTACTTCTGTAGTCTTTAGTAAAATCTTATTTCAGTTTCTGTTTTGTCTCATTTCCATTTAATTATGATTTTGGATTGTATCCCTCTAAATCTGTACTTCATTATTACCACAGCATATCTGGGCTTTTTTGAATGGCACTAATTGGCATTCATGCTGGCAGTCTCAACAAAGAGGCCAAAGACCAAATGTGCTTGGAGAAGGAATTGTCACCTCCTTCGAAACTGTCCTTCTTAAACAAGGCAGAGACATGGTGGAGAAGCAGGGTTTGTGATCGCTGGTGATGCTGGACCCTCTCCCTGGAGGCGGGCTGGGGATGTTACTGTGCATGGATCCCTTCCTGCTAGCAGCCCACCTGCCAAACTCCACTCCAAGCATCCTCGCACACAGCAGTTTGTAAGACCAGAGCATAGATGAACAGTGGACTTCAGCCTTAGAGGTCTGTAAATCTTGTCGTTTTTAAAAGTAGTAAAACTCAAACACACAATTAAAATATAAATGTCCAAATACCTGCTACTTTCAGCTTCTGCTGCAGTATAAATTGGATGAAGTCCCATTCATATTGAAATGTAAATGTAAAACATAAATCTAAAAGGTAAAAAAAAAAAAAAAAAAAGGCCAGCTTGGAAAAAGATAACATATTTCATCTGTGTAGAAGATAATGATACAATATTCAAGTTTTCCACTCTAAAGGTAATATTTTTTGTCTAAGTCAACATACTTTACCATTTTTAAACTTTTCTCATCATATTTTTGACAGCAGGTTTTCCAATTTTGACAGCTTTTAAAAAGTAATTTTAACAGACGAGTGATTTCTCCTCTCAGAAAAGTCAGATTATGTGAAATGTCAATGTAAAAACTATATACTGTGACACATAATCATTTTTCATTGAATTTACTTATTAATTTTACTTGCTATTGCTAATAAAATGTGCTTAGCTAATTGTATTGCTTATTTAAATTTTTAAAGGAATGTATTTTAAAATTACATTTTTTTCTGACTAAAAAAATTCTCAGAGGCAACTATAATTTGTCACCCTTCCAATTTATTTAAAGAAGAAGAGTTACTATCACAATTGAAATTCCCAGCTGAGCGGCCAAAGAATGAATCAGCAGGGAGAGGTTAAACCAGCTTTTCATCCATAACGGTGGGCTTATTGATTTAAAGGTTGGAGCATATCTGCAGAATTTGAGAGGAAAGTGTTTTTAGACATGGTGCATGTACTCCATAGAAAGCTGCAGACTGTTGTTAGCTATGCTATCAGTTGGGCACCTTCAATAAGCTTGAACTTAGCTAAGAGGGGGAAAAATAGAAAGGCATGGACAGCTCAGACTTTTCACTTCTAAATCAAACTCGCTCAAGTGAGGCATAAATGGGTTGAACCAACGGCTACCTCTAAAGAAATACAGTAGTTCTACATCTGAGTGGTTTATTTCTGTGCAGTGAGTTGTATTTGTAATTTTCTACTTTAGAAATCAAAAAATATTATCTATTTCTACTCTATAAGTCTAAACTGGTGGAGAGGGAAAGCACACCAAACAGCTCACACTCTCAGGACCAGTACTATAGGTAGAGAGTGTCTTCAAAGCTTTAGGGGTGTAAGCCCAAAGTCATGGTTGCAGTTCCACAAACCTGTAACAAAGACTGGAATGCAACCCCAGCATAAATCTCACTCTTTATTTGTCTCACTTCATCCAGGAAAATAGTACCTGAAAGTATCCACATAAGAGAAAAATAATAAGAAATAAAGATTTCCCTCTTTATTAGCCCTTAAACCATCAAATAATCTTATGAAGTATATGTCTTATCGGAGGAAAAAGGCTCAGTGTCAGTCCCTGTATTTAAAGTATTTCCATATCAGCTCAACTTGTGTCATTACGAACTATTTTGTATTCCATTTTGATCCATCCAATTCATATGTCACTGGGCCAAAAGTATGCTTGTGTTCGAAACTGCCGAGAAACTTACCGTGATGTAGGTTGCTCCTTCACAGCGCTAATGTAAAACAGTTCTAAATTGAGCAATGTTCAATTATCCCTGAAAGTACAGATGACTTAGTTCTTAGTTAACTTAATTGTTTTCCAGTAAAAGTGAAATGTGCTGTATGCAAATTAAATAATACCAGTGTCAGCACTTAAAAGAAATGCTCATTTAGCTTCAGTAGATTTTTTTTGTTGCAAATTTTGTTCATTTAAATTATAAGACATTGTATTTGTCTTAATTTATTCCAAACACAATATGATTGTGAGACACAGTGCCTGCTGGCAAAGATAGAATTGCTGTCAGC
>NW_010263801.1:18888-22380 GCF_000690775.1 Eurypyga helias
TGTTTTCAAAATAAGTGGATAGGATTCTAAACATTGTGGTGGCTTATCTTGTAACTATCAGCTCAGGGAAGAAAAAAAATTAAAATAGAGCCTTTTAGTAGCTCCAATCTAAGAAATTTTAACTCGGAGTACATAGTGCAGTAATTAGTAGCATCTCACATTCAATGTCATTGGACACTAGTCTGATAGATCAAACGCTTGTGCATCAAAATAAGTGGATAGGATTCTAAACATTGTGGTGGCTTATCTTGTAACTATCAGCTCAGGGAAGAAAAAAAATTAAAATAGAGCCTTTTAGTAGCTCCAATCTAAGAAATTTTAACTCGGAGTACATAGTGCAGTAATTAGTAGCATCTCACATTCAATGTCATTGGACACTAGTCTGATAGATCAAACGCTTGTGCATGTGGCCTACTTACTTAGTTACTCACTCATAATTTTCAATAACAATGCTGTTCTCATACAGGGAGGGGTGGTCCAGAGCCACTAGAGTACTCTGCAGGATGGTGATGTTCAAGTACAACACTGTGTTTATGTACTCCCCAAAGTGTATCAAAGCTCAGATCCACAGAAATAAAAGAAAAGTCAAACAAAACAAGCATTAGACTGCGTAAAATAAGGTATGGACAAGGCAAACAGGTGAGGCATTGTTTAGGTGGCTAAGGTAGATCAATATCTATGCTTGCAAGCCAGGAATTCTGCCTGCTTTCCTCTGGCACTATGCAGATCATCTTACGGTCTGCAGACAGACTGTCGCCTAAACCCAACTGACAGACAACCTATTTCACCCTTGCTAAAATCATACCCATCTCCATTCTTGCAGTTCACAAGGGAAGAACAAAAGACCCCATGCCTATGCAAAGTCATGCTGAAGTGTAGGCATAAAACAACATTGCAGCTAATTTTTTTTAATTATATTATGTTAATTACATGATGAAAGCGGTGAAGTTTTCTGTTCCTTCAGTTACCAATGGCAAGTCTGTGCATTTTGCCTAAGCTGGCTTGTCAATGCACACTGCAGTAGTGTTTCAGGGTTTGAAAAAGATTCATATGACAGGTTGATACAGTTCCCTCCATTCTCTTCAAATGATCTGTTTTATTATCTGAGATGTTTTGTGATTTGAGACAGAAAAGCATCAAGAAGCTCTGACTCCACATCCTGATAACACAGATCAGTTAAAGCCCTTTCCCCTTCAAAAATATGTTTTAATTTCAAACAGGTTAAATTAATGTATGGACAGTTTAAAGATCCACTGGATTCCTTCAGCAAAATCTTGAAAACCACCAGCCAGATAGCCTGGACAACAGCTATCAGAAGCAGAACCAGGATTTTGTAGGAAACCATGAAGTACTACATTTCCAGACCCAGAACTTCCTATAGGAAAACCTCCCTACAGGAGGGGATAAGCTGTAAATCGTGCAAGCTTCAATACAAGAGAGATACTGCAGCTTGCATCTTTTACATCTCTGATACACAGTATCACAAATTGAGACTGGGGAAGAAGTAAGGATACGAAGACCTTTGTAGGCCCTTAGAGAAAGCATCATTCTTGCTTTTATTAAAGATGTTAGTAGAGATACTACATTCCATTCACTTTTTAAATTGAAAATCTCACACATTTTTCTTCATCTCTGAACTTATTGGTTATTAAAATAGAGTTACAATTTCAAAATAATGTCTATTTCCCTATTTTAAGGAGGTAAAATATACAGCTTTAATCTCCAGAGTGTAAAAGGTCACCTTTGTAGACTGATGCATATCATATCTCCAAGCAATGAGAACAAGTGTGGTTTTCGTCAGTGCAACAGCCTTAGTTACTCTTATATTGCAACCATTTTCCTGCCTTACTTTTCTGTATGGTAAAGGAAATGTAATTTACTTGTCAGATTGAAATGTTTGATATAAATCTTTAGCCTTTCTTTCAAACAAGTATTTCTGAAACATTATATTATAAACAACTGGCATGTTTAATTAAACAACTGCTTTATTTTCAGCAGAAGAAGGAGGTATGATTATATTAATTGAATAGTAGGACCTGTGACCAAATTTAAAGAAAGCATTTTCAACTCAGCACGGAAGTATGATTATCTTAATTTTAAAGCAAGACATGTGACTAGAATTAAAATAAAATATTTAAGTCTCTGTCTTTACAATTTTTTTTTAAATCATTGTAAAAAAGTTAATAAATGCAATTTACAAAAGTATATCTTCCCATGATAACTATTGCTTCAAATCACAGGCTGGCTAACAAATTAAAAACAGTTAAACAAGTCCTAGAGAAATTTATTTCTATGATGAAGGGTCTTTTAACTGAACCACAATTTTAGCATATTTGCTGGTACTTTTTAATTAATATACTATGTTTCTACAAATGCATGCTAATAAATCTCCTCTATATTTTATAAGCTTATTCTTCCAGTAAGACAAAGAACCAATGCTTAAACTTGCATGGCTTCCTCACATAAGTATTCCATTTAATAGAAGTGATTTCATCAGCATGAGTAAAGGAGCAACATTTCACCTAAACTAAATAACAAATATTCTTTTAAAAATATCAATAATATCAATATTTTTGCTGAGTTTTATTCTGTTGTATTGAAAACAGTTTCTGTCATTTGCTACATGTATATCATGAATAAATTTAAATGACCATGATTTGCTATGAAGAGAAACAAGTTACAAGGTGTTAATAAAAAAAGGATGAGACATAAAAAATAATTTTAAAAAATTTTTCTTCTGCTTATTTGAAATTAAAAAAGCAAGACATGCATAAATTAAATGCTTATGACCAAATTAAATTAATCAATGAAAAAAGAGAAACTGTTAAAGGAAACATACATTATGCATTGAGTTATGATCCTAATTACCCATGTTTAGATATGTTTATTTAGGTAAACAGATTTAATATTTTTGATCCAGATGTGACAATTTCCATGCTGTCATTTACCTTCCAGAGATCATAGAATTTTTGCTTTTATCACATTCCCCTGAGTACTTTCATGTTTTTGTTAAAAAGCAGTAGTTGAGAAAACATGTCAGATGCTAAGCACAAAATCCAAAATGCAACAAAATAGTAAAAATATAGCAACTATTTTGGAAAAAATGTCTTTAAGTCAACATTAATACAATCTTAAATGACTTGCCAATTAGTATTAATTAGCTTTGAAGTTACACCATAACATGACTTCAAGTGCTAAAGAAAACATTTGCTGATTTAGCAGAGGTATGACCAAAGAACAAAAATTAACAGGCATGGTTTTGACAAATGACTATAGGTAAAATTATATTGGTATTTGGGATGGTTATTCCAGTGTTAGCTAGAAATTAAGCCAAAGGCTAAGTAATGTCCACATCAAGTTGCAATCATTAAAGATGTGATTTTTCTTCTTAACAACTGAGTTAAAATGAAGCTTATACTGAATTACAAAAATGTCAATGTCTGAGACTAGAGTGTGTCTCCTCTAATAAAAAAACTTCATGCTTATTCCTGC
>NW_010263801.1:22405-32196 GCF_000690775.1 Eurypyga helias
TGAGTATATTATACCATTTCATTTTATCATTATCCAACATATCTAAAAGTTTGTAGGATGTTCATTAAGAATATTTCCGGTCACAATTAAGTTTAACATGAATGTTATTTAAGTAACCTAAAACATCAATGTGTCAAAAGTATTATGTAACTATTTTGTACAGCAATGTTCTTTTGTCAGATGTGGACAGTAGACTAGTTCCTTCTAATTTATTTACCTTTATACAAGCAAGTGCGATATAAAAGGACAAGTCTTCTCATCCTCTCACACAGAAATTGCTTAAATGTCAGTGGAATTATTCATGAAGAAAGTTAATGAAGTTTAGTGCAAGATTTTGAATTGTTAATTTACTTTGGGGGGGAAATGTATATGGGTTAACAAAGATGAATTTTTCATTTTCCTGATAATAGGAGATCTCCTTAGAGTCTTCCATGACATATCTCATCAAGATCCATCATTCTGCAAAGGATATAAAGAAATCAAAAGCCAGCATTCACATTTGTTAATATATCCTGAGAAGCCTATTGAAGAGAAATGAGAGGAGCATTTATTGTTGTGTTACTGTATAAGGCTGAGCAGACAGCCATCACTAAATAAATAAATGAAAACAACTGGTTTTAAGAAGATGAAAGAGACAACAAAACTAACAGCCAAAGTCTTCATGGTAACCTAATATTTCCCTGCAACATATCTTTCTATTTAGAGAGTCTTTCGACTCAATCTGTAAAATGCTTTGCTGATTCAAGCTACATATTTAACTAATGACTTCTATAGCTGTTCTTTCAGCCCTTCACTTCTTCCCTCCTCTTCATTTCAGCCCTTCCCTCCTTCTCTCTGTGTGTATCCTCAGCTGAAATTTGTAGTTGTTCCTGAATCAAGCTCTACCTCCTTTTCTTTTGAGAAAAGAAACCACTTCCACTAACACTTGTGATCCCCAGCCTACATGTGGTGTTGACAAGAAAAGTCACTCCTGGCCTTTTGTGCCTGTGACCCCAAAAGCCTCCTCTGCACTTCTGTTTAAACTATGACACTGAAAATCACTGATCTTCATGGGGCAATAGGAATCTGCTTTGGTCATTCCCACATTCAACAAAAGCGTGGTCACTCTTTCTACCTCTGAAGAAGTTTAATAGCAGCTTAATCTGCTTGTCTTTGCAAACTGTGCATCTGCTTCTTTTTGATGGTCAAAGTGACTAATGCTGAGGGGTCCCTGTACTCAACTCAGCACTAAGTAGCACCCACTCCCTTTTACCCACAATGCATCTTGGATAATTGGATGGTTTCTAATCCTCTGTCCCTGAGATCCATAATTTGGAAAGGTAAATAAGGATGACTGAAATGAGGCTGATCTTCTAAACTATGCACATGTTCACAACTGGAGTTTCCTCAGACCAGCAAATTTTAGTCTTTTTCTAACTTACTTTCTCAGTTTGAATTGTAAGAGTTTAAGAAAAGTCACCATATCTTCTTGTCATTTTATAGTACCTAAGCCAACATCCATGTTCCTCAATAGTATTTTAGGCATCTTACAAGCAGCAGCAGAGAAACACAGAGAAAGCATCATGTTTTCCATTTCTCTATTGCAACTGGAAGGACTACCCTCATCCTGCACTCAATCAAAAAACCCACTTTGGGTTTACAATTTCTTAATCCTAGTAATTCTCTTGCCTTGCCTTTTACTCTCCACCACTACAGTTAGAAATACATTAATATTTTCATTGTCTTTCATTGCACTTACTACCTACTTCATCGGGATATCTATTCTATCTTATTCACCATCTGTTGGGAAAGTTTCCTTTCTTTGCATTCCTTCAGCCTGATTTTCTATATAGAATTAAAGCCACCTGCTCTCTTCTTTGAGGCTTTTCCTAGCAACATCCCACCTGTAACTACAATCCCATACCATGCCTCTCTCCAGTCACACATCTTGCTGGATCACTTATGCCATAGTTTTCTGACACTGCTGTTTCTGCCTACAACTTTGTATCTCTCCCATGGTGCTAGCCTCCCTTTGGTCTCTAATTGCTAAGAGGGTAAGATGTTCTCTCCTGGAACTGTAAGGGTTTCTTGTAATGGGTAAGCATTTTCCTTTATTTTACATAGACCTCTAGAGCCAAAGATGGCTTAGTTTAGAATGAAAGGTTTTCCCTATAGCTTGTTATTCATGCATTAGCCATTTTCTGTGTCCACATTTGCAGCTAAACAAATGGAAAACTAACTGAAAACATTCTGCACTGATTTCTGACAATAATTATGTGTATGGCAATCCTGTGGCCATTAAACAATCCTGCTGGCCATAATATAATTTAGTCAGTGGTAGATGCTGAACCCTGCCAAACAATAACCAGAGTAGGACTAGAAGGAAAAATACAACGTTTTCCATCTCTTTGAAACATAATGCTTACATTAGTCTTAGCTGTATGTAAAAGAAATGCAGCAACTGATACCTAAGAAAGCAAAGCATCGATGGGATCTCTGAATGACTTCCATCCTTCTTAATAAAAATAAAAAAACAACATTAAAATTAGCCCCCGAAATAATCAAATACAGTAAATCCAATGGCAGAGTCTGCATGGATATGAGAGTACACAGGAAACCTCCACAGCTTCCCATTTCCTATGGGGCCCAAACCTTTCATACTACAATGGAAGATATGTGTCTTCCAACAGCTTTGGTTGTTAGGTAGAGACCTCCTGGCATTACTCAGGTCTATTCAGATAATTTGGTCTGAAGAATGTCTAGAAAAAAATGTCATGTAAATATTAGTTCAAATTTCATTATCAATATCAGTTTGACTCCATTTGTAACAAGTCATACTTCATTTGACTTTTTTTCTCATCTAAATATGTCTTTCCATTGAAGCCAAAATGTTTCATAAAAATGTGTCAGTTTTAATGAAGTTTTCAATGAGAATGTTCTAAATATCCTGGCTTGTCTGTTTAGTCATTTCCTAATGAGAGAGTGAAACAAAGAAAGGGTTGGAAAGAGAAATACACATACATATACAAAAGCTGTCTTTTTTTGGCCCCAAAACAGATATATGCAATTTTATGACATAAAAATGTTCCAGAGATTTGTTTTATTTCCAGTGTGGAACAAAAAGTCATCTCAAACCATACATATTTTCACAGACTGGGAAATAACATGTTGCACTTAGGTTATCTCTAGGTATGACATTTTGTGTTTGCTTCCTGCAAACAATACAGTAGGTCTGTAATAAGGAGTATTTAAGAAAATATTTTTCAGCTTGAATTCATTAGTAGTCACAAAGACAAATTCCAGTTGACTGTACTTCTTATATCTACAATTTTTCACATATGTTGTGTTGGCCTATATAAATCAACTCTTTAGATAAAAGCAGCAGTACTTACAAATGTAACAAAACGGTACCATCTACACAGATGAGACTGAGGATTATGCTCAATTACATTTCAAATAATATGTCAGTTACATTGCCTGTATGTGTATGAGGTATCAGTTATATTGCATGCAAATATATTTTAATTTCACATTTATACTCACTATGACAAAAGTTTTTGATTTAAGGAATAAAAAAAACAATTTTTAATTTTCCATTGTTATATAAGAAAATGGAACTGAAAAGATCCATAACACAACCCCTATAATGGCATTTAGCTATTAAATAGATGGAAGGATGACATGAATTTGCCTTAGTCAGACAAAGTTCCCTAAAATTCAGGCAGTTGTGACTGGTCTTACTGACCCAAAGGAACTACAATGTGAACAGGTGTTTGCTGCACACTCTGTCTATGGTTCTTTGCAATGGTTAAAGGCACTAAATGTCCAAGGAACATCTGTGTTATCTGCCATAGTCTGTCAAAAAACACTGCCCCAGATCTTTAACTTAATCTGGGATTTATAGTAGAGGTTCAAAAGCTAGAACTGAGATGTGTTAAGAGTTCAGAACAAATGTCACAGGTTCCTGTAGTTATAACTTTAATATGTTAAATAAAACTCCCATATAACCCATGGAATACAATCATACTCCTCATTACAAAAGGAGACAAAAAAAATTATTTAGTAGTCCCTCTGGTCAGACCCGGGAAAAACAGTCTTCCTAGTCAAAATCTGGCAACTGGTTTTACCTCAAAGCCATAATGGTGACATGTTACCACTTTTGAAAATGAATCAATACAGCATGCTTTTGTGTCATTACTCAGATTTTCAGCCGAGGTAAGCCAGCATAATGCAGACCTGAAAATAAGAGCTATGAAAATAAGATCATTAATAAATTCACATAGTTTACTTCATTAACAAATACAATGTTAATTGCAAATTGTCAAATTCACAACAATCAGGAAGGGTCTATAGACCAAAGGGTGCTGAAGTGATTTACAAACAATTTTAAGTAGAAGTAGTAGAGAATTTTGTGGCCTTTGTGCAGACAACTAGAGAGCAGGAAAAAAAAAAAAAAGGCAAAATCTGACACATCAATTATTCACTCTACATTGATCAGTTCAGTAGTTGACACTATAGTAGAGACGTTTTCTATAAGCTTTGCATACTGCGGTTATGTAAGGCACACACAGAGCATAGGAACGAAGGAAGGCCATTTGCTGACCTCATCTTTCTTTTTTTTTCCTCTCATAATCATGTAGAGATTCTTTGGACTACCCACACTGTTTACAAGGTGGTACATGTATCACCTATAAAACATCTGTGAAGCACAATATCTGCTAGATATTAGTCAAGGATCGCTTCCTTTCAAAGTGATTATTGATCCACTGTTAAAACAGCTTATAAAAACAACCATTTGCTAGAAGACATAACTTTTTATTGCTATTCTATTACATATTTTAAAGTTATATTAAAGGAAATTTCAATATTACAAAATAATTTTTGATCTAATTACAAACACTGATGAAATCTAGGGATAAAACAGTATTAGCATTATTTATATTTCTATAGAAAGGAAAGATAATGTCCAGGACTGGCTTTTAAAACTATTAATGAGCCCTGGCAATGCGAAAAAGAGATGGATTAGGTAGATGTAATGAGATATGATTAAAGGGTGTAGGCACTGAAGGGTGTTGGAGAAATTCTTTTCAGAAGGAGTATAATTAGTGTCTGATAAAAGTACTTAGTTGATGAGATTTTTGAAGAAGAAAGGTTAAGATAAACACATACCATATGACAAACCTGTTTAATTTTTTTCCTTTGGCTCTTTTCGTACTCAATAATCTGTTGAAGTTTTACACATAAATAACATTTGTTGAATACTTCATGAAACTTCACAAGACAATTAAAAGGGGTTTAATTACAAAACATAGAAAGCAAAGAAAATGTAGAAATGTCCCACTGCATTTCCATTATGCATTTCTCTTTTGATTTATGGAACTTAGAAAATAATATGCAACTTCTTCCTGAAATTAAAAAAAAAAAATCAACTTCTTAAAAAGCAAGCCCTCTAGAAGTTGCTTAGAAACCTTCAAAGCACTTTTTATTAAATCGGAAGTTACTTGTTTTAGTTTAAGCTTTAAAATATGCAGTAGCATAAAGCAGACCATCCCTGATGTCCTGACTCCTGCAGAGATGGTTTTTTGTCCATTTGCTCAATAATATTTTGTACACTTTAAAACAGCTGTTAGAATGAGTTATCAGACCCTTGGTGCTCCGCTTGTAAGTGTGAACCTTCAGTCCACAACTGGAGTTTGAAATATGCCAAATGTCAGTCTAGTTAGAGCACTCATAGCTGTATGGCAGATGAGTATATTATATTCTTATGGATCAAGAAGATAGATACACAATTAAGGATCTTTCTGAGCATACGTATGGTCATGCATCTGTGTAAGGAACTTACCATGTGAAATATAAAAAACTGAAATAACAGCAAGTGTTATTTCACTTATTCCCCCTTGCATCTGAGGACTTCTCACTGAAGGAAAGCTACTACATTATGATCACCGGTCTATTTTCAAGACTAGCAGTTGACGGATTCCCTCATTTCCTTGCCCTTACAACACACTACCCCTTCTGTAGTTCATTACAACAGAAGAATGTTCAGGATTTGCAGTATTTCAATAGTCCTTTCCTACTCATGGCTTCATGAGGAGAAGAATTAGTAAAGCTCAGCACTGGAAGTTCTAGCCTGATACATGGCTTCTGAAATACCTCCTCTGAAAGCTAATTCAGGCCCATGTGCCAAAAGAATCTGCCTCAACATAGCTGCTTCTCCACATTCAGTCACTGAGCAAAGAAACTTACTTGACAGCAACAGAGCAGAAAAGGAAAACAGCAAGCCCAAGATCAGCCCTTGCATGGAACACACATGCTGATAGCAGTAGCTTTGTTTTAATACATAGGCATAAACCATGATCATCTTTCTTATCCTCAAAAATGTATCACTTTCAAGGACCACCACTCATCAGGACTGGCTTTTCTTCCTCTGTCTGTGTTCTTTCGACAGACTTCATATTGCACAAAGCACTTGCAATACTGGAGTCTCTACATGGCATGGAGGGTGGTCCTACCAATGGAAAAATGCTCAGTTATATAAAACTGCCTCTAAATCATTGGCCAAGTTATTCAAGTGTACTTCTCATTCAGTATATAAAACCAGTTCCCACTAGGCATCTAGTCTATCCAGAAAACATTTGAAAACTCTACAAGGTGCTGAGTTCAAGTGTTCTGCAGCAACTGCACCAAAAAAGACTTATTATCAATGAACAAATAAACAAAACAAATTATGCAATTGGTAAAGAGCTACTGTCCCTAATAATCAAAAAACAAGTATATTAGAAAGCTAGATATGGGCAAGGGGAGCAGTGCTTTTGTACTATTTCAATAATAGGTCAAGATCTTAAAAAGAAATGTAATAGATCATTTGACTCATGACTTCAGCAGTTTATACACATCCTACCAGTCCATTACTGATTACTGAATTATGAGATTTGTACCTACTCCAAACATCAAGCAGACTTTTCAATAGAAGTGAACACAGGGTCCTATTCTAGGTGTCAGTAGGAAGCTTCAAAGTCATTCTTAATCAGCAGCCCTAAAAGATTGAAAAACTCTATTTCTTGGCAGTAATACGTTACTTCTGAAGTTTAATGGTAACACTCTATAAGTCAGCATTGTTCAGCATTGCCAACGTTGTTTATTGTTCTTTTTCAGCTTCAGCTAAATATGTTGCCAAAAAAAAATCTGAAATAACAGATTTTTTAAACGAGTATCCCAAGGTAATATGCTAATTGTGATTATGGTTTTTTGTGAAAGTATAAATTCTAAAAATGTACAGAAGAAAGATGCTGTTAGACCATCTATTCCCTGACAATGAAAGGACCTTCCTCAGACTATATTATTCTCTAGGTTTTTTGCAAACTCAGCATCAAATTGTTAGATTCATAAGACTTCCAGCATTTACTTGAAGAATCTTTTCTACCAGGCTCCATCAATTCATCAGGAATATTTTAAGAACATTCAAACCTAATATTTACGTTTTTTTAGTGTTAGTACATTCCTTCTGTTGATAATACAGGACCACCAGAAAAGGAGGTAAAGATTCAATGGACTCCAGAGCAGAAGGAAAGACAGTGGAAGAGCCAGGACCTCCATTGTATTGCAGGAGGAGAAGATAAGGAAGCTCTTTGGAGAGGATAAAGCAGCTAGCCCACCTCCTTCTCACTCTGACTTCTTGTATGCACACACTCACACACCTCTTTACCCAAGTCCTGATGCCCAAGTTTCTTCCTGTCACCAATGACACTGTATTTCATCGTTTCAATAGAGGGTATGATGGAGATGTACAGGGAAAGCCAGGACATCTTTAAGATCTCCATGAAAACAAGGCAGCAAGCACTTTTCTGCTTTGCTTGTAGGGGCATGGATAGCACAGAAAACTCTCAGAGACACTGACAGAGGTGGCTTCAGGTGCTGCAAAACAGAGACAGCACTCAAACACCCACAGACCAGCACTATTTTCTGCTGTGACCTGCCTGGGTACTGCAAGCTGTGGCCTACTCCATAGCACCCTGCTCTGTAAAACACTTCTACTTGCTTGCCTTCATTGCTCTTAGGATTTCTTTCCTTTTCATTTGCTCTTTTTTCTTGATACAATTTTAATGTTGCTGTTGTTGCTGATGCTGCTCTTCTGCTTGAATCAGAAACCAAAAACGTGTGACTTACCCTAGTTCTCCACTTTTTTGCAGTTTCTGCAACGCTCAGACTGATGGCACAGCCTCCAAAGCAACAACTCTGGGCCTTTCATTGACAAGTTTTGAAGATACAGTACAAACACACTGCTTAGAGAAAGAAAGGCTTTACCTATAGGTACTCTGCACTTCTCACTGAGCTCGTTTTAAGCTGGCAGAAACTGCCTGCAGTCTTTGAGTGACAGAATTTACCCTATCCAAAATGGAAGTCAGTGTAGAGGAGAGAAGCATCAGAAACACAATGAAAATCTAGTATAGATGTGGGGGGACATGCTGTTTGGAGGGAAACTGTGAACTAAGCCCTGTTGGCCTTAGATGCTTTACATGTTTCTGCAGAAAACTGAAACCCATTATTGATTTGATTTCTTTTTTTTTTTTTACACAGGGAGATTATGACTAATATTTGTTACTGTAGAATTGCCAATGTGTGTGGTTTAGTGATATCTACAATTGCTAGACACTGGTTCATGTTTTTCTTTTAATGTGAACTTAGAGGGACTCTCTTCTGTGCTTCTCTCAATTGCTTTTGGGATTTTTTTCTTTTTTTCTGACTAAATTCAAATGAGTTCTACTTCTAGGTAAAGGGAGTATTTCCCTCCTCCCCTCTTTTTCCTCAAAATAAAAAGTGGCCCTTCTGAGTATCACTCTCCTTCGGGAACGTCTCTGCAATCTGTTGAAGATTAGGGGCACATTGTATGCAGGAAGAAAGTTGTCAGGGATTAGATCAGACAGTGGGGAAAAAAAAAAAAGAAAGCAAAAAAAATCACCACTCTTATCCGAGAGACTGCAAGGCATCCAGCTCCTTCTGTGTCAGGGAAGCACCAATCTTTTCCCCACGACTTTCAAGGAGTTTAAATAACTATTTAAAAAATAAGAAAAATCACTCCTTACCTCAGGCTTGAAACAAGAGTGAAATTTAGGCACCCATCATTCTGTGCTGAAGCTTTAGGAAAATATTGGCCCCGCTTTTCACCTCTCAGACTGTCAGAAAATTCTTTGCATGTTCTGCTTCAGAAAACCCCACAAATAATGGATAATACCTTTCAGAAATTGCCAGTAACACCCCATTCTTCCCAAGTTTTCAGAGCTCACAGGAGCGGTTGCATAGATGAGGCCAACACGAGACAGAGACATCATCAGCACAGAACGTTACTATTTATTTAGACTCTGAAAAAAAGCTTTCTTGCTTATTTTCCTAAAATAATTAAAATGCACCACTTAAGTTCCGATTTGCTTAAAAAAAAAAAGGCGTGGGAGCATAAATGTTTTGGCTCTGAGCTGACAGTAAATATATCTTCATATCATGTTTTTATTTTACCATTTTTAATGCATCTATCCTTCCTACCTCCTACCCCTCCCCCATTAATTCCTGAAGTGTTTGAAAGAGCCCTGGAGCTCACAGGATTCGCTCTCCCCTCTTCGCAGCGGAAGATCAAATGTACTACTTTTCCCCTTTGCATGCCTGCTGACGGGATAGAAGTATTGATTCTCCCGAGATTTACGGGTCTGCCTATGCAATGGCACGGAGTGTGGCAGCAACCCCCATGCGTGAAGCCGGAGGCGGCACTGGTCATCGGGGACAAGCCCCGGGGAGGGCGAGCGCTGTGGCGCCCGTTCCCG
>NW_010263802.1:0-225 GCF_000690775.1 Eurypyga helias
AGTGACCTCTGACCCCTCTGACCTTGTGTGACCCTGTGTCCCCGCATGACTCCATGTTCCTGTGACCTGGTGACCCCAAGTCTGTCACCTTATGTGACCTCTGTGACCCCATGACCCCCTCATGACCCCATGACCCAAAACCCTTTGCCACTCCCACCTCCCCATGACCCTGTGACCCCTTGACCTCCCTGTGACCTTGTGACCTCCTGATGCCCCTGGGATTTA
>NW_010263803.1:0-9238 GCF_000690775.1 Eurypyga helias
GTGTTGAGGTATATTTAGATCAATTCTGCTCAAGGAGATTTTTTGGATTTTTTTGAGTGAGTGGTCATTCTTAGCCTATTTTTCTTCAACTAGATAATAGAGAATATTTAAAAGAAAATATTATAAATCAACAGAAATTAAAAGAACCCTGACACCCAAATGAAGACAGTTCACAGTTTCAACCTACAAAAATTTAACTCAGTTGCACTCAAATTTCTGTTTGTATTTTGCCATAACATGTTAGATATTTTCCTGTACCAGAAACCATGTAGGAGACCCTGTGACCCAGGTGGCAAGTGAGGACAGACAAGTCCAAGCTACTGCATGTAAGAGGCAGCCAAATGTGCAGGTACAGTATGGGGATGGACATGCTCAGCCCTGAACAGAAAGACTGTGGAGACTGCAGAGGATCCCAACTAAACGCTGCAGTGTAACCCTGAAACCTGGCTGCAATACTGTATGTCGGGAAATTCTGTCTCTGTTCTGGGATGGTGTTTCCCTGTGAGACAATCTGTCCAGTTTTGGACACTGCATTCACATATGCAGGTAGAAGGGAGAATGTTCCAGAACAACAGGCGTATTAAGAGATTTGTGAAACGTGACTTGTGAGAGAAGACTGCAAGAATAACAAAGATCTAATAACAAGCATCACATTCACTGAAGTGTGTTATGAAGAGGAATTATTTACAAAGGGAAGTCATTGGGAATAGCAGAACAGGACAGATTGGCAACCTGAATACACCAGAGCCTGCAAAAGAGAGACAAGCCAACCACGATGGCCTTACCTAGCAGAATTCCCAGGAAACTCCAGCCTGCCCACAGTGTGCTACAAAACTGCAATCCCACTGCAGCTTAAAGTTGCAACACTTCTGTCAAAATGGGTAAACAGAACAACCTTCTTGATTTGTCCAAGCTGGGATTATTTATGCATACCTTGATTTTAGACCTTGGTCTGGTTTAGCTTCATTTTTCAAATGGACACACAGGGCTCAGTTGCCGTTTCCCCTGCCTCTGCAAGAGCAAGTGGCTCCTACTGACCTTCCCAAGCACGGAAGATACAGCCTAACCCAAGCAGCTGACTTTCAGAGCTTCCAGCAAAAGCCGGAGGTTCACTTGAAACAACCTGGCAAAGTGCAAGAAAGCCCAACCTTGCTGTTGCAGTTTTCTAACCATGCAACTTACCCGAAACTACATCTGTGTGTGAAAAAGGGAGCAAGGAATATATATCTCATTCATTTT
Organism: Eurypyga helias; assembly: GCF_000690775.1. Classification (NCBI taxonomy): domain Eukaryota; kingdom Metazoa; phylum Chordata; class Aves; order Eurypygiformes; family Eurypygidae; genus Eurypyga; species Eurypyga helias. The sequence goes on from NW_010263803.1 coordinate 1,240, forward strand.
GGAAGTACGATTATGTCAATTCTTCTGTGTTGGTTCTACTCCATAGATACAATACTTCTCGATTTAGGTGAAACTCAGAAAATGTAAGTATACGACAGTAAAGGAAGTTATTTTAAACTCAATTCATAGAGAGCTAATTTACTTTCCTTTTCAATGTCTCTCCCTTTCAACAGTCATCATCTAATGTATCGAGACTTACTTGGGCCTCCTCAGAGGTCCTGCTGAATCAGGGAAGTAAGGGACAATGAGGAAGATGGCAAAGAGGCAAGAAGCCAGCACAAGGGTCAAGATGATGACAGCAGAGTTGCTAGCTCCAAAAATAGCTAGGAACAAGCAATCTATAGCCCAGAGAGGCTGATGGGTTTGACAGGCTTTATGCCTATGAGGTTTTATCCTGTTTCACTGAGTACCAATCCAGCCTTTCTTTATCCCAAATGTGTCAGAAAAAATTACAGTTCGTACAGATCAGTTATATCTGTTCAGATAAAATTATGGTTATCCTAAAACCAGTGCTATATATCACAGGAGAGCCTTCCTGTAGGACTAGCAGAAGCATGGAAAATACCATTTTCCAATTGTTCTTTTTCACCTTCAATGGCGATGATGTCAAAAAATTTTTATAGTGGATTCTGCTCATGTCTTGTTTTGGTCTAGTTTGCCTTTTAATATTCAAAAGTTTCTGAGAAATTTGAAAGGAAAAAAAGGAGAGAAACATGTTGAATAAGATGTTAAATTAAGGACATGCATATTTAATTTGTCTTTGTGTTGGAATTGTGGCTATTATCTGTTTCTTCAGGGAAAAAAAGAGATATCTGAGATTTTTTCTTCTTGTATAATTTTCTTGTGATAACTTATTTCTCTTAAAAAAATATTCGCCTAGCTGAATCCTGGTTCCAATCCTAGAGGAGGACACGCAATGCAGTTTTAACAAGCTGCTTACAACAGCAAGCAGTTACACATTTTAAGCAGGTGGCTCAAGTTCTTTAATGTCATGCTTCCCACTGACAATCACTATTCAGACTGTGAAAATATTCTTACAGTGATTAGGTGTAGATGGCTTGGGAGATGCTCTGAAATCACAAAAACGTATTTCATGGGCAACTAGATGGACTGCTTTGAAAGCTTGTGCCGTTTCCGACCTCTGAAGTTGAATTTATAGGGTGGAGCTACTCCAGGGCTTTATATTCAGAGAAAATTGCATGACCCTTAGAAGCCCCAAGGACTCTTAGGTTTATTTTGTGCGACTAGTACTTGGTATCTGACTGGCCCGTAACCTCATATCACAGCTAAAAGGAGAAATTTGGCAATCCGATGTAAAGTGAGCAAACATTCTGACTTGCAATCACTACAGAACAGGACCAGGCTCCTCTCATCGCAAGGATCATCCCCACCACTTGCCAGTCACTCCCCCTTAACATCCATTCCTAATTTTTCTCCTGAACCTCCAGCAACCTCTGCCTCCTTGCAGCCAGAGCAGTCCAGGAGACACAACACTGGGAAGCCAAGGGAAGAGCAAAAGAATCTCCTCCTTCCCAAGCTGCTCTCAGCAGCAGATACTGCTAGCCCCTTCTGCTACACTAGTAAAATGTACTTTGCAAAGTGAAACACTTTGAGGAATTTCTGCATGGATGGAAGTTGAAGTATTATATTTTCATTTTACTTACGAATTTACAAATACGGGAATTTTAACTAATCCTATTTCAGTCTTTGTCTCTAGGTCAATCTGTTAGTTGATCCTTAAAACAGTTTCATTGTTACCTTCTGCCATTTAGTTGTGTTCAGTTACTTATTCAGAGACAGAAGTTCAGCTTTTTTCCTCACTCCACAGATTCACCGTCAGTAGACTTCAGTGCCCTTTCAGAAGCCTTGCACTGATCTGGGAACTAACTACCAAACAACCAAAAGGGAGAGTGGAATTTTTAACTTCATGAAATAAACTGGCTCACTCTTTGCACATGTTCGGTCCCCAAACTCTTAATCTACATGATAGTGAAACTCAATTTGAAAACTATCACAGGAGAAATAAGCTAATAAAGACAGTATCACCCATTATATCATGACTTTTGCATTGAAGAAAAAAAACCCTGAGGTTAAAAAATCATCTTGTTTTCAAATTTTACTTACAGTAAAAAAAAAGAGTATAGATGGAAAGTATCACCAGGAGAACAAGCAACTTTCTGAACATAATATCTTTTACACATTTGCAGCTCTATGATTGCTGTACCCTCTGATCCACCTCTGAAGGCTGTTTGGACCATAATGAAGATGCACTTTTGAAAGTGCTCTAATTAGAAAGCCTGATGCCACAACCTGATCGTTAGAGGCTGTGCCGAGTTTAAAATTCAAAGGCAATGCAGTCCCAGGTAGGCCAGTTTCTGCTTGCACAGTCATACACTGGTAGGGTAAAAACAACTTGTGCATAGAAAATAAGGAAGCAGCAACTTCAGGGGCTTTGATGTAGTTTGCATAGCAAAAGCACAGTTAAGATACAGTTTACTCCAGCCCACCAAAATTTAGCGGCTGGAGCAGGCCTTCATGGTCTTCTTGCTGCAATCTCAATGTCTGAGCTCTGCTTGCTCGGCAAGGCTGTGTTGGCCCATCCTCCGTGCAGCACAGGAGAACAAGGTACTCCCTCACTCCATAGCCCTGTTTTCTGCCCAAAGGATGAAGGAGGGTTCATTAAATTGCTACACACTAGAAGTTTGAAGCTTTTAGCTCAAGTTCAAAAAGCCTGGCATGAGGAGAAGGCAGGCACGCACTGTCCCCATACATCAGGGTGGACTACGAAGGGATTCTTTTCTGGCTTTAAGGCAATTCATCATTGCAAATACTGAAGACGACCTAACTCAAGCTGGAGGAAAAGTGTTTAGAGCAGCAACTCCTAAAAGCAAAGTGAAATAATTAATTACATAAGCGTGCTTCAAGGCTAGTTTTACCAAAAAAAAGTAGTGATAAAATGACTGTTTTGAAATCAATTTTCTGTTTAATTTCTTGTTGAGATACCTTCGTAGCAATTACAATTCCACTCTCTGTCTGGGGATAGCATAGATAGGAACTCTTCTTTTTTCCCCCAGTTCTTAAGCCATACTGATGGAAAATGAAACAGAGTGGTGGAGAGAGATGTTCAGACACTGTCAGCATTACCCTGAAAAACTAGTGACTTCCAAGGAGGAACCTCTTATGTTCAGATGGACCTCACTGGAGACGTCACGCGTTTCTCCGGAGGACAGGAACAACACATTCAGTGTATTACCCAATCAAGAATTGAATTACTGCTCCCCCAAGCCTGGCATTTGACTTGGCTGTCAAGTGTGTAACATCTAATAAAAGGCAGTGGGCTGTTTCACTCTGCTGACTTGCAGGTCTCAGAGACTGAAGGAGATGGTGTTGGCTTTGCCTGGATATTTAGGACAGAGGCTTGCCAATAATTTTAAAGCAGATGACTATACATGTACTCTGTAAGGCTCTTTTTGTAGGCATTTAGTAACGAGTTCCAGGGTTCAGGTGGGGACAGGGGACAGATTGGATAAATAAAAGCGTGGTAATGTCCCAGGAGGGCCTAACGTGTACCTAGCAAATGTACTAAGTACCCCACTGCTGCTCTTCTGTCATTAATAGTGATTTCAAGACAAGGCCTAGTAAGTAATGGATCAACCCTGGTAAAAGTTCAGGGCTACCTTTGGAATTAATTTAGGGTATGATCACCTCAATACCTGTCCTTACGGAAGAACACGCAAGGTGGCCTTGCCAGAGCCTGGCATCACTCGCTTTGTGAAGGGACAAAGCCCAGAACACGCACCGTCATGCTGCAGCAAACAACATGAAAGCAGTCCAAAATGACATTCTGAAAGAGTCTGAAATCAGAGCTGAGTCTGAAGGCTTCGTCCATGAAAAGTGTGTGTTGCAGGCCAGGCCATTACTGCTAACTCCTGCAGATGGACAGGCAGCAGTCACCAAGGGCGATGTTCTCACACACAAAACCCATGAGCAGAACATGGGGAAGGGACTATCAATCATCACGTCAGATTTGCTGCCTTGTTCAAGCAACACTCTGCATTGCCAAGAAAGAGGACAGGATAGCAATCCTGTCTTTTGAATATATGCAATTTCAGGAATAACACATGCAAAGTCTTCAGAGATGCGAGAAAACCAGTATGCTCTGTCTCAGCTTCACCTTGATTTGGAACAACTTCCAGTTCAGACCCAGTTCAGGTCTGTATGTGCTTAAGAACGTGCAAGAACAGAACCAGGATTTTTCTAAGCTTTATCCATGTAAGGATTAAAAGTTTGTCAAACAGATCAAGGAAGGTAAACTGTGGTTGCAAAAGCAGGGTTTGCAGCGGCCTTAAAGATTTCAGAAGCGGAGGGTCTTACATGCAATGATTAATGAAACACTCAGTCTGAATTAGCCGCTGGTCCTTGAGTGTCAGAAGATTAGAATAAGCTGGAAAGCCCCTACATAAACTGTTTTATCCATCCAGAACAGCAATGGTGGGCATAACAACTTGTCCATTATCTCCAGAAAGAAAATCTACTCATAGCAAGATGTAAAATAGTACAGTACCAGGTTGTTCAGCAGTGCCACACTGCTGTAACACATCAACCTTGTGAGCTGAATCAAAGCCAGGCTTGTCATTCTCCTAATGGCACTCTAAGTCTTGCTCTTTCAGTGACTGTGAAGGTTTAAGCGCCGCTCTTATGTGTTGACATTTTCAGTGGCAAAGCGTGTGCCAGCACTGTTGAGTGTCTCCATACACGTGATGGATCTGTTCAAATCTCAAGGAACAGGAAGGTTGGGATCTTGCATTCCTCTCCTCATCTCAATGTCACACAGGATTTTGCCACTTTCCTCTCGGGTTTCTGCTGTGCCCATATGCAAAAGCTCCTTGTAAAGCTCTCTGGACCCACAGCTGCCTAGGTTAAAACGACCATTAAATTAAAGCCGTGATAGGTGTGCACCAGTGATCCTGCCCATGGCAGGAATAAATTTCTAAAGATTTGTGGAAGACTTGAAAGAAGCTGAGGCTAAACTAAGAACAAGGGGTACAGGCAGCTTGCTTGTTGCTGTGGCTGGTCAGAGCACTCCGCTGACCTTTCTGGCTATCAGAAAAGCGTATGAAAAGATGCAGGGTCCTCAAAGGGCAGTGCTAATAAAGAAAAAAACCCCTTCATTTTTCTCAATTTTCTGTATTGGATGCTAGCACATCTTGATTAGAATTCAGGATGACTCATATGCAAAGGCCTGCTTCTAATCCCTAAAATACTGACTATCAACACAGATAGTTGGTTGCAAAGGTGCTTTAAGGCATCATTGGCAATCTCCCTGACAGGCGATTTTTCATCTTTATTAAATGTAGCAGATTTTTCAATATTTTAACACTCCCTTTCCACACCTCCACACTGATACATAACAGCAGCCATCATTTAAATTGCACATTAATGGTGAATTTATGTGATACATTATCCATTATATTATTTTAAACAGAGAAAAAGTGGACTCTGCTATTGTAACTATTGAGACTGGTTTTCCTTCCATTTTGATTTACATCCAAATAACCGAATTATCAACCTCGCAAATGCCAGTCTGCACCGAGGAAAGAAGTTGTGAAGTTCTTAAGTAGTCTCCTTGGGTCTAAAAGGTCAGTGTTTGTGTTACTTATTCTTATCGTGAAAATATTCTCTTCTTAAGTTAGCAAGGACTTTCTCACTATCCACGGAAATAATCACTGAAGACTTCAACCAGAAAAGTCAGGACCTCAGACTAAACTAAATAAAAACACTCACAAGAATCAGCTCTGTTGAAGTGCAGACAGATATATACAGAGAATAAACTCAGTAATGTAATAGCATTATCCTCAAACGAGGAGTGTCCATTTATTCAGGCAGCAAACCCAGGTTTGGCTGCCAACTCTTCTTCGGGGAGTCAAAACCGCAGAACCCACTAAGGCGAACTCTAACTTCCATGTAGGCATATTTCTTTGCATCTGTTTTCCAGCAATTTTAAATTACCTCAAAAACATACTTTCCTTAATATTTCTCTGTCTCACTTCTCTTCTTGGAAACCCCAATAACCACTTCCCCAAGGGATGTTATATAATTAAGTGCCATTGTGGCAAAGGCAACCGTTAAAACGGAGGTTGGGGCTACCTGTCTGTAAAACCACATAGCACAAATAGGAGGAAAGATCAGGTTTACTGGAGGAGACTGAGATGAGCTCAGGTTCTGAACAGAACCTGAACAACGTTGATGGAAGGCTAATGAAAGCGTGAGGCTTCCAGTTTGACTATGCAAAGCAGACCTGCCCTTGCTTAACTGAGAGCATCTGCAAATTGGATTAGCTCCATGTAGTGACCCTATTTTTTGTGAAAACATGTGTTTGTAGCAGAACTATTGGTGTGCATGAATGCGAAATGCATAAATATGTGGCCTATTAGCAAACTCAGAATGCGTATAAGAATATAAACTGTTTAGGCAGAGATGTCTAATAAACTTATAACTGCTGGTGCTGCTGGCTGGCTGGCTCCCACTGCGATGCTATTTGATCAGCAGTGTAACCAACATTTTGTCCCTTATGACACTGGTTTAGTAAAGAAAATGTGGAAGAACACTGTGAAACAAAGGTAAATTTGTGGCTGGAGGAGTCAAGCTCTATGGCTGGTTGGAGAGACAAATCCAACTGCATCCATCAAGAGTAAGATGACAGCACTGCAGGGACACTACTTTTCCTGTGCAAGAATCACTGCTTTGAGTGAAGAAACAGTAGCAATGCAGCTACCGATGCAAAATTAATAGAAATATCCTTAGCTTCCGAAGAACAGAGCTATTATTGTTGTAGCAAAGGACAATCTTGCCCTTAAGCCTTCTTGAACATATCGATCTGGCTACAAATGTAATAGATGGGCAGCGCAAAGGGAGCTCTCGACATCCTGCTCCCACGTAAGGAAGCTTGAGTATAGCAAGGTTTGCCGTAAAGAACACCGAAATCTTGAGGGGGTAGGCGTTGTGTTAACGACAAAACCAAACAACTACAGTTACCTGGTGCTCCTGTCGTGCACGTTGCTGAAGGGTTCCTTATAAGCGAGCACCGAGCAGCAGAGTCGTGACGGCAAAAACAGGTCTGATTCCCAGACCAGCCAAACTGCCAGAAACTAGAAAGCGAAAAGGCATGGCCTTTTTAGAAACCAACTTAGTTCAATTACGCATGGTAATTGTTTTCACAGTACTATGGCAACCTCCTTTTAAAATGCCAGACCAATTCCCTAGATTCAAGGTTTCACAAATGAGCTGCACGTTGTTTACATTAATGTCTTCATTCTGCACTGGTTTTTAGCCTATGGAAATGCAAAGTCTTTGGTTTATGATACACTTCCGTCAGCAGCTTCACTCTTGCACCAAACCCCTACCAGAATGTTTATCGGTAAACATTTATTTCATAACATGGATTTCTAAATCAGTTTCTCTAATTTCGGTACTTTACCCCCGGAATAATATGCGAGAGCTGAAAATTAATGTCTACGGATATTTTCTTGGTAATAGATAGCTGCACAGCTGTGATGCAAAAAAAAGCAAGCAAGGTATTAAGGGAATGGAAAATAGTACAGAAACACCATAATGCTATTACCTAAATGACTTTTCTGCCTTCCTATGGATATATTGTTTACAAAAAAGGGAAAGATTATAATCAAGGAAGTCATTACCTAAGAAGGTAGCCTCCCTGACTACCTATGCAGGAGAGGTGAAAGAAATTCAATCCCAAATCCAGTTGGGATTGGAGTTGGAAGTACACTAAGGATAGCATCGCCTGGCCCCGTTTTAAGAACGTGGTCAGGCTACAGGTACTCAGGGGGAGAGAAGGATATGCCCCATGGCTACTGGGAGGGCAAAGGCCACCCGGGCTGCTGCGGGGCTACTGCTTCAGGGCACGGCAGCTGGAAGACAAGAAAGACAAGACTGGGGATGCCAGGTTTTGCTAATGGACGATGCTGTTTGTGCAGGAATG
>NW_010263803.1:9269-11420 GCF_000690775.1 Eurypyga helias
TGTTGGAACGGGCTACAGGTTTTATGGGTAATGGTGGGAACAGGCATGCCCCTGGTCTAAAATTAAGAGATGGAAAGCTCTAAAGGTGACATAATTAGAGATAGTTACACCATTTTTCTGCTACTGGAATAGTTATAATTTCACTTTTAAAACCATTTGAAAAACAACTCTCTCATGGGAAAATGCTACACAAAGACTGGGAAGTTGCATTCACGTTCAAAAGAAGCGTAGCTGTATTTGCTGGGGAAAACATTATCTTGTCAGTGCTCATACAAGGCTTCTGGTCCTGGGTGTCCAATGCTAAATTTTTTCTCCTCATATAGCAGAACAGCAGGCACTTCTGACAAACTAAGCTTCTCCTAATGAGTTCACAGTTTTCTATGTCATAATCAGCTCTATCTGCTAGTGTGTGTTTTCTTTCTAAGGGAAAAATGTATGGGTTGTTGCTTTGACATTAATATTCTCCTGGGTTTTGCTGTTGGTTTCTCAAAATGAACAATCCCCCAAACTATTTGGATGTGTGACTTTTCTCAGGAAAGCACTCGCCTTGCTGTCTTGCTACCTGTGACTCAGCGGTACATCCTAGGGGCCACTCTGAAAAGGAAAGTCTTTGTTACCCTGCCAGTGAAACTTCTACCCTGCCAGTGAAACTTCCTTTGGTATTGTACGGAAAATCATGCTCCTAGGAGCCAGTGTTCACAAAGGGGACAGAGGAGTCCTGTAAAAAAATAATAGTAAAACTTTATTGGAATAGAGTCCACAGGACATACTCCTGGGGGGGGTCTCTTAACCTACAAGGGGACACAGCCCCCTTTTATCCACTTTTCCCAACTGCAAGAGACCCTCCTCATTTCCCCATCGGCTGAGGTACTCTGAGTGTGCAGACTGCCCCATCTGCCTGAGACTTTCAAGACAAGACCGTTCATTTGATACATTTGAGATATTAATGTCATTTAGATATTCCAGATATTCAGGTGGTTTAACATATTCAAGGAACATGTAATTTAAATATTCCAGATATTCAAGAAATTTATGTATTCCAGGGATCAGTAGTTTCGATATTCTTTCTTATCTTAAGTCTGAGTTCACACAGGTTTCTTTTGTCCCTTGTCTTGAGCCTGGCCGTGCGCCGGCTTGTTTTGTAAACAACTGGTGTTCCTGTCATGAAGAAAAGTCCTTGGCTGAAAATAGTGGACTGCCAGGCCAGTGCTGTATGTCCCCAGCAAGGTGGGCATTACACTGGTAACAGAGAAGAACATACACATCTTCAGGATGATCCTGTAAAAAGCCTGAAGTTAGTGCTATTTTGTAGCTGAAGCTGTTTCAGGGAGGACTCTTTTTACGTTTACCCAACTTCTGTCACTTCATATATGCACCCATACGTGCAATGTCCTCCTACATCCCCTCCCTCTCCTCTCCCCTGCATTTATTTCCAAAACAGGCTGAAGGATTCACCTAGAATGGAGCATTCCCAAAATAATTCCTGTTACAGTACCAGAGAGGAAAAAAGCACTGTTCAAAAAATGAATTCTGCAAATGAAAGCCTTTGCTCTTTACTGACTTTACTTTTGCAAACGCCCAGGAGGCTGTCTGGCTCCGATCCCCTTTCAGCTAACCTCAATGCAAAGCTGCTCCATCAGCTGCAAATTGTTCAGAATGCAGAAGCATGTTTGTTGGCTGGTTTGACCCATCCAGAACATATTAAGCATTCCCTGCATTATTTATATTGGCTACTTATAAGTTGATTTTTACTTATTTATTTAAAGTTTCCATCTGTAGGTCTTGGCTACTATTTAGAATCTCCCCCTTCAATCCTGTTCTAATGGATATCTGTTCTCCCAGAACATCTGTCCTTTAGGGTGCTATTATATGTGAGCTAACAGTGACATAATTTTTTTTCTTATTACATGTGTACTGTTTTCTCTTTGCTTTTAAAATCCCCAGAATCAACTCCTAACATCAGAGCTTCCTCTCATTGTATAAAATAAAATATTAGTTTCAAGTCATGATGACTTTTCCAGCCCTGACAAAAATCTTAACACTGTGTTTGCAATGACAAACCTCAGGATAGGGAAATATTTGCCACTGCTCTAAATCTGTTTTTAAAAAGACAACTCTATGAAAATGTGTTAGTTCTGATGGCTGGGGGGG
>NW_010263804.1:0-1469 GCF_000690775.1 Eurypyga helias
TCCTGGAGAGAGTGGTGAGGCATTGCCACAGGTTGCCCAGAGGGGCTGTGGATGCCCCATCCCTGGAAGTGTTCAAGGTTCTAGGCTGGATGAGGTGTTGAGCAACCTGGTCTAGTGGAAGGGGGCCCCGTCCCTGGCAGGGGGGGGGGTGGGCAGGGTGATCTTTAAGGTCCCTTCCAACCCAAACCGTTCTGTGAATGCCAAATTTCATTATTTAAGCTTTTTTAGAGAAGTAAATAAGCAGCTCTAGAATAATGGGGTTTAATGGCAAGTTTATTTCTTAATTGAAACTTGCATTTAACTGCCAATTTGTACAAGATATGTTCAGATGGGTTAAGTGATGCTGAGAGGATTGTGTAACAACAAGCACATTCATAACAAAACCATGAGATACAGAAGTGCTGGCTCCTGTTATACAGTCTATAGAATGCGGTGTTCTGTGCAAGGGTCTGTGTAAGTGTCAGGCCATGCCGCTTGATATGAAGTGCTACGAGAATCAACTGTCTTGGAAAATTTTCTGTACTTCTAAAATGTATTACATTATCCTGCTATCTTTGAGAGCAAGCTATATTTATTAGTAGACCTCATACCTGTGGTGACATCGAAGATAATTCTTGCCATTTTCCTCCTTCAGAACTATTGAATGTTTAATCTGAGCCTTTTTACTTGACCTGTTTACAATGATCTGTTTGTTTAAAAATCCATTCTAGTGTTTAGAATATCTCATCTTTGTTTGAAAAAAATACAAAGCAAGGAAAAGTAGGATAGCTAGTGTTTTTCCAGTCTCCTAGATGGTACGTGATACAGATAAATAACTAGATTTTCAGTCACTTTTTTTTCTTCCCTGTTTGCACTTTTAATCCAGGTTGTCCAAGAATACACTAGTACTTCGAAAAAATTCTTTTTATGCTTTAGATCTTTCAAGTCTCAAACTTTAGACATGTCCCTCTTCAGTGGATATCAAACACAAAAGTCAATGAAGCCCTTCCTTTCCAAAAGGCAACAGGCAGTAATATTTTACATGGCATCTGTTACTTACACCACGTGTTTCTTTGTGAAGAAGTAAAAGCAAATGCTAAGCAAATTTAATGGATGAGATTCTACTTCTTACGAAGTTAGTGGCAAAACCCTAATTATAGAATGACATACTTCCCCATGTTGTTTTTTAAAACTGTTCTGTGACATATATTGTTTATAAGATAAAATTTCAATTATGTAATCATAAACTTCTCTTTTAAAAATACTTTCTGTCCCAAGGTAAATGTACCACTACATAGTTTGAAACGATACATGTAAAACTATGAGTTAAGGAATTTTCTGTTACTTAGTGTGCTGGATTCAGTCAGAAAAGTTAACTCTCTTTACTGTGGCTGCTAGGAAGCTGTTCCTGGGTGCAGAGAGCAGCACTGATAAGTTCTCAGCTGGCACTGGGGAATGCCTGCACCAGATTCAAGGTCTTTCTCTGCTTC
>NW_010263804.1:1799-26957 GCF_000690775.1 Eurypyga helias
AATCGGCTGCGACCGCGCGCGGGCTCCGGCCCTCGGCCTACGGCTCTCGGCCTGCGGCTCTCGGGCTCTCTGCGTCTGACTCTCAGTACTTAATTTTGTTCTGCATTGGTCGGTGGGTGGTGAGAAATTTTATCATATGTTTTATTTTCTATTACTTTATTATTAGTAGTATTTGTATATATTGCCCAAAAATGCAAAGAAGTGGTTCTCATCTGTGTCTTATTACCTGTAAAACCTATTTCAAAATGTCAAGTAAACTATTAGGGCCACCTTTATTTTTGATTGCTAGTAGTACATTCTTTTCCTTTAATAGAAGGCAAGCAAATTAAGTTGTTTAAGCAATTTTCGTTAAAAACAACATGTTCTGGTAGTCAAGATATGCAACCTGAAGAGTGAATGTCTTTTCCTTCTGATGTACCAAGGCCTTGTGGCATTAACTGTAGTTCTGTTACTGTTGTGTGGAGGTGATGGTTGCAATGATAAAAACTGTGCATTTGGTCCCCTTTTTAACAAATGGCTGTCAAGAAGTCATCAAGTTCAGTGTTGCAACCTCAGTACTCACTGCCAAAATACCAGGTGATTGTCTGAAGGAAGACTGCAGGGATGCCTGTGAAATGCAGTTCCTTGTGGTTATAGATCAATACTTTATTCCCAAGGTAGAGGAACTTGTCTTTTTACTGGGAGATAAATACCCATATTTCATGATTTAAGAAAAGTAATGTGGGTTGATTTGATTTTTAAAAGATTAGTGCAAGTACTTGTTTGCACCTGTGTATATTTTGGTGGTTCAAAAGTGAATAAAGTGAGTTCTAAAAATTACAAATAACTGCTGTTGTTAACACTTCATGTTTCTGAAAAAGCAGAAAGAATTTCTTGAAGATGGGAGATATGAAAGTGTCTCTCATTTTAGGAACTATAATAGCTAAGAATTAGAAGGAGAAAGTCTCCACTATCTGTAGATTAGATATAAATTTGTAGAGGAAGGAGTGAAAATCAGAGGGTACATTGAAAGAGTAAGTATGTGTCCATGTTTCCTAAACAACTTTCTCTGCTTTTATACCTGTGGCAAAGTTTGCATTAGAAAATTCTGCATGATGTCTCTTTCAGCGGGAAGCATGTTGGGACAAATTAGCAAAATATAACCAAGAAGTTGCATCAGCCCCAGGTCCAAGAGTGTCCTGATCTACTGTGGTGAAAAAATTGTGGTTTATTTCCTACCTAAGATGCATCAGATCTTTTAATTATTGAATCCTTTTTGCAGTGTTGATAGGAACTTCTGTGTTAGTTTCCTTCAGACTAATACTGAAACCAGAAATTACAAACTTCTTGCCTGTTTATTATTTTGAGGTATGTTTCACAGCTTTGAAGTTGCCTTTAGTGTCACACTTCAGCCTTTAACCCTTACTATACTGATGATGGTCTTAATTTGTAGACAGAGTTAATGTGGCAGTAATGGTTGGTTGGTTGTTTTTTAACTTTGGTTGTCTTAAGAATCAGTCCTCCAGGTTAAAACTTGCTTTAGAGGTACTGAATAAATACTCCAGTGACTACACAATCCAGGGTCTGCTGAAACCTTAAATGAGTCAATAGGAATGTGACAAATAGAAAAATGTAATTTCTGGAAAACAATCCACCCTTACCCAAAAAAGAAACACTGTTGCTCTAGTCAGGGAAGACCATGCAGAGAAATTTTTCTTAGCAGTCGTGCATGTTACCAACACCATTCCCTAAATGAAATGAGAATTTTTTTTTTCCTTCTCCTCAGTCTGAATAATTATTAATTCTGTAGGACAGATGAGTATCTTAAACTGTTTTTATCCAGACTGAGTTTGATTGGGTAAGAGATGTCTTCATTGCATAGTGTGTTCAGTGGTAGAATTTATTAACATTCGTTATATCATACTTTATCTAATAGTCTGGTTCATTAAAACAGTGAAAAAACAATAATTAGTGTCTTCCAAAGTTGGACCTAAATGATCTGTTTTTTCAGAATTTAGTGTGTTTTGAAAGTTCATAATTATAACGTAATCTTGTCCAATCCCAGTGTGTCTTCAATCTTGTTTTATAGAAAATGAAACATAAGCTGAAAACCACCACATTTTAGGGAGCAGTGAGAGAACAGAAGAAAACAGACTTGGCTTCTTCAAAGAATAGTGTGGTACATTGTCATGCTGTGCCTCTTAATCAGTAACGATCTCCCAAACTGACACAAACCTGATTTCTGGGGCAGTTGGTTTTCAATTATCCTAATAACACTTCTAAAAGCAATTAATACAGAGATTATCTTGACAAAGTCTTACAAACAAGCAGCATAATTAATTATTGCTATCCTCACAGGTTAAAAAATTAACTGAAGGCAGCAAAAATGCACCTCCCATCTTACATCAGTGTATAGTCTGTACCTTTCGTATTGCATTTCCTGAAAAGGAGAAAATGAGTCTGAAATACTTGGCACCCCCCAGCGAAGGTCTGAATCAACAGGGAGTACACTGCCTGTATCACACAGAGGGTATGTCTGTGCAGTAGCAGGTTGGCCACAGCCTGTACTCTGACACCAAAGCCAAGAGGTAAATGCCAGCTCACCTGTGTGTGTCAAAGCTCTCTTCGTCCAAAATACCATAACTACATCCAAGTTGCCAGTTGGGACTGATTTTTGGCAAATACCGTCCCCCAGACTGGGACTGCATACTGTCTGCTAATTGGCACAGATTAATAATGGGACAAGGGACATGCTTGCAGTTAACTAATGCAGAAGTCATGGATCCGTGCTTCAGGCCTGTGCCCCACCTCTCTTTTATATACTTATGTGTGTATATGTATATATATATGACCAGATTGATTTCACAAAGCAGCCTGTTTTGTGTCACTTTCTTCTACACCCAAGGAGGTGAATTACCTGACATTGAGTAGAGGCTTCTTGCTGTGATGTGTTTCCAGTTTAAAGCTCTGCTTACTAGGTTGGTCAGCCTGCAAGGATAATTTTGCCCTTGTTATCAGGTGGATAACAGTACAGCAGTAGTACAGGATGAGATAACCTAGAATAGCTGCTGAATCACTGGATCCCCTAATGTATGTGTATGGATGAATGTCTTCTGTGCCTTATTTGCAGCCTGTTTTCTGTGGAAATAAGAGATGCTTAATCCCACTTTGCTTTTTGATATGTTCGCTCCCAAATGCAGTCAGTTGTGATGGAAAGGTAGGGGTCACAATGGTGCAACCCTAACAAGAATGCACTGAAGGTCAAGTGACCAGAGAGAGGTGAGAGCCTGTTATGTAAGGGCTGTAGTATAAACTTGATGTTGTTATACCTTGAAGATTCACTCAGATGAGCAACATTGTGGATGCCTGAGATGTGGAGAAGGCTTCAGAAGAAGTTTTTATTTTGTTACATATGACACTTTCAGTCAAGGTTCTCTCCCTGTGGATTATCAGACAGGAAAGTCAATGAAAGTTTGTCCTTCCACTGTGACATTCATAACAGATCTCCTCTGTGTGAATTCTCTGGTAAGATGACATGCTTATGCTGAATCTTAATAGAAATTGAGTTAAAATGTCAACTAACTTTATACGTAAAAATCTGTTCCATTAGTTCCAGTGTTCAGAGACTTAAGTGACTCTTCATTGAATACAAGATTCTGTTTATGCTTTATAGTTTTTTAACAGGACTTTTAAGAGGCACCTTCCCTGTGCATGTTTGTTTGGATTGTTACAGTGTTCAGCAGAGCTTTGTCATCATGGGGGATTGTGGTGACATGAGATGGCAGTTTCAGAACCAATCTGTGGATTAGAAGGAGCAGTAATAAGCACAGCTAGGTTTATCATAGAATCATAGGATAGTTTGTATTGGAAGGGACCTAAAAGACCATCTAATTCAACCCCCCCTGCCATGGGCAAGGACCCCTTCCACTAGACCAGGTTGCTCAAAGCCTCATCCAGCCTAGGACCTTGAACACTTCCAGGGAGGGGGCATCCACAGCTTCTCTGGACAACCTGTTCCAGTGTCTCGCCACCCTCTCCATGAAGAATTTCTTCCTGATATCCAATCTAACCCTCCCCACTCTCAATTTAAACCCGTTACCCCTTGTCCTGTCACTACAGGCCCTTGTAAAAAGTCCCCCCCAACTTCCTTGTCAGCCCCTCCAGGTTATGGAAGGTGCTATAAGGTCTCCCCGGAGCCTTCTCTTCTCCAGGCTGCACAAGCCCAACTCTTGCAGCCTGTCCCCATAGCAGAGGTGCTCCAGCCCCTCTGATCATCTTCGTGGCCTCCTCTGGACTCGCTCCAACCAGTCCATGTCCTCCTGTTGAGGGCCCCAGAGCCAAACGCAGTCCTCCAGAATGATTCGGTCCATGTTGAATACAAGTAGCCATCTGGACAGGTGTGGACCTCTCTGCTGATTGCAAAGGGTGCCCATGGCTGTTAGCTCAATTGCTTCTAAAGATAAAAAGAGGGAAAGAAGTGGGAAGGACCACAAAAATAAAAGCCACTTAAAAAAATTAAAACAGGAAAATTCCTTCCATGGCATATGAAAAAATACAAAGCTAAGGAAAGAGAGAAAATGGTCTGCTGAAGACACGGGTGTTCATGAAAGGAGGTCTCAAAAAAAAAAAAAAAAAACAGACCCAGTTGCAGGACTATTTAAGTGAGTATTAGTTATTTCAGAAATTGTACTGACAGGCAAACAGGGAATGAGGGAAATTTGAAAAATAAAAGAAAATGTTTAAGATATTAGAGGTAGACTAGGATCTAGCCAGTAACACATCTGATGTAGCTGCTTCTTTTTATGTTTTAAGGACAGAGCGCTTTGGCAGTGCAACTCCAATTCAGTGACCTTAATGAAGAGGTAAAATAACATTGGATTAGAAAGAGTGGAGGCTCTGGTTATTTCAGTCAAAATGCCTTTACATCCTGGAGATGCTCACTAAGGAAAGGCATGTACAAATAGTCTGGATGTGCAACTGAAATCTGAGATTTCTCTATTTATTTATTTATTTTTGTAACACCATGTTAAGGTGGTATTGACTAAGCTAGTTACTGTATTGTTGAAGTTGATTGACTAAAGAAAGCTTCTGTCAAATATGCAAGAGACAGAATCGTGGTTTTGTAATCAGCAGAGAAAAAAAAACAAGAGCTGGTAATTAAGGAAGAGGACTAATATATGGAATGCACCTCAAAACTGAAGTACCATGACCTGGTGTTCTGGTATTGTAACTGGTCTTGTAGTAATTCTGTACTTAGGTTGTCTCCCCCTGCTGTTTTTCTAGTTTTTTCCTCTTTCTGTAATAGAGCCCTGATACCCACTCCTATTCCCTATGACACTTCCAGTGTTTCGAATTGTCCTTTGTAATCTAACAGAGGCTGGTTATAGGACTGTCCTCTATCTGTTAAATTTCTTTGAGATACATCAGAACATAAATATTGTTTGAGCAGCGGGTAAAAATAAGTGCCTGTGCATATACTGAAGGACTAAGACCACACTGCCGCTGTAGAAGCTGACGTGCCCAATGCACTGGGTTCTACAGCAGCATCCTGGCTGTAGCAGGAAGGCTGAAGGATGAATAGGCAGATCTGACTTCAGTTGTCTACCTGGGGCAGAAGAAAAGGTGGGGCTTCCCTTAACTACAAAGGGATCGGGGTACTAAACTGCTGCTATCCCAATTTATAGGCATGTGGCTAGTTCTTATACTGAACAGTAATGTTCTGGTTTCTAGGTTGAGACTCTTGTGTTATGTGAAGGACATTTGTGTTACCATGAAATGATTCATAGTTTGGACCCCTTTGGTGTGCTGTACAGCTTATTTAGAAATAGTGATTGCTTTTATTATTTTTCCCATTTTAAGAAGGCTTTAAGAAAAAAATTTGGAAATTTCCACGCAATATGGCAATATTATACTGGATATAATCAGAGGTTGGGAGGTGGCAGATTTCTTATGAGCATATGCAACTTCAAGTCTTCTCTGTTATGTGAGAGATTATGATGCAGTTTTTCATAATTATATTCCTATTTAGGAGTTTGTTTTAGCTGAACTAGTCTAATTCAGCACACAGGTGGGCATATAGGAGGGGGTTGTGCTCTTGTGCAATATTTCAAGTCTGGTATGAACTCATTTCCCATAGTTCTGAATTTATTTATATTGTAAAGTCACAGTTTAGGAAGTTACATTGCAGTTTCTCATTGCAGTAGAGTAAATGTGCTGCACTTGACGGGGGTTGTTGGAATTAAGGTCAGCTAACTCATTTGTGGGATTTGTTTTTAAGTTAGTGTATATTAGAAATGTGGTACAATGTTTTTGCAACATATAGATAAAACAAAGTTTCAGAGACCTGCTTGCTCAGAGTAAAGGTTTGTTTTGTTGCTTTTAAGACCAAAAAAAAAAAACCCAACACAGTATCTGGTCAAATTGTTTTGCTTATATTTGCAGGATAAAGTGGAGAAGTGGGACCGGGAGGGAAGTCTATCTTGGGAAAAGAAAGCAGAAACAGGAATGCAAAATGAAACAGGGTGTTTCACGGGTGGAAATGAAAAAACACTTATCAAATATCTGCCTGACAGAACTCGGAAAACAACTGTGAATTCAGGGATGAGTCAGCTTCTGTGGGAATTATTGAACAACACAAGAAAGCCCGTAACAGGCTTACAGGAGTGCAGATATGTCTTTCCCCAGCAGATTGAAGGAATGTGTAGTCTTCCCTTTTCAGTTTTATTTAGATGTAACATGGGTTTATATCAAGAAAAATATTCCCTTTTTAATTTCAAATTAAATTGATTAGTTTCTGTCTGTTTTGAAAAGATTACGGCAGCAGGATAAGCATACCCAATTAAAAAACAAACAAAAAAACCCCCACAAAACCTGTAAAGCCTTCTTTGCCTCCTTAAATTATGACCTTTTCCCATATTTATGCTCACTTACCTGCCTGTCGTGTTTTAGTGGATATCTAGACAATACAAATAAATAAGTATATCTGTGGCTTTTCCATCTTAGAGCCTGAAAAGGATGATCGAGATTGTCCCACAAGAATCAGCAAAATGTGGAACAGAATGAAATAAGTTCACGCCTTTTTGCTAACAATCTATAAGTAGTAGGAACAATGCCTGTCATTCCAAAGCAGCAGAATAATATTGTAGCTGTTCCTCTGTCTCTAATCCCAGATGGTGTTGGGTTTTTCTGCAGCTCCATTAAGTTTTTTTTCCCCCATTGGTCTTGTTTTCTGACTAAGAGTCTGGTAGGCAGTGATACTAAATCAAAATGCCTTGTTGTTTCGAGGTGCCTGGCTTGGCTTTTAGATCACTTATATTTAGTTACCTTTGTTGTTTTAAATAATTTCCATTTTTTCACAGAATGGGATGTTTCCATTTGCAAGAGTGGGAGTCATCTTCAGTCATCTAACTAGTGAAGGATTGCACTACTGGGCCTTACAAATAAAGAACATCATATTTCCATGTTTTCCCTATATTGGATAAATCTGTAACATCATCTGGACATTACACACTGATGTATTTCAATATTTGTCATTCAGATTCTTTACTACCTTATGGAACCTGAAGTCCTGAGCTACATTTCCGTTCTATAAAATTCAGATACCCTGCCTACTGAGCTACTGACATTAGGTAATAGGCAGCATTGAGGGTGAGAGACAAGACTGAAACTACAGGGGATGTGGGCACTCCATGTTCAATAGGTAGCTACATCCCTGAGGTGTCATGAAATATGTAAGGAGGTGGTTTTTCTCATAATAGCGTAGTGTGGAGAAAACATACTGTCTTTGCTTTGACTGTGGATGTTGTCGCTTGGGATGAGACTCTGTGCTCACTCCATACTATGCCTTCAGCTGAGCTTCTTCACTTACGTATTATGTATCATAGAATCACAGAACGGTTTGGGTTGGAAGGGACCTTAAAGCCCATCTAGTCCCACCCCCCCTGCCATGGGCAGGGACTCCTTCCACTAGACCAGGTTGCTCAAAGCCTCATCCAGCCTGGCCTTGAACACTTCCAGGGATGGGGCATCCACAGCTTCTCTGGGCAACCTGTTCCAGTGCCTCACCACCCTCTCCAGGAAGAATTTCTTCCTGATATCCAATCTAAACCTCCCCACTTTCAATTTAAACCTGTTACCCCTTGTCCTGTCACTACAGGCCCTTGTAAAAAGTCCCCCCCAGCTTCCTTGTAGGCCCCCTTCAGGTATATACTTTCATCAAATCAGAATCTAAAAAGTGACATTCTAAGTACCTGGGGAAGACTGTTCCCTGTGGCAGTGGTCTGTTGGGACCTCTGTCACTTCTGTGCGTTTCAGTACAGTGTTCTTGGTGTCAGCTGATCCGAAGTAAATTACATTGATGTAGAGGGAAACTCTGGCTTAACTTTCTCACAGGTTGTCTTTTTGTGAAAGATTAGTTGCCCGCTATTTGGTACTTAATTATTGCTTTAGCAATCTTGAGTTAATGCTTTTCATTAACTTCCTGCACAGCATGACTTATGGCTTCTCTTTGCATGTAATCCCTTTAAATTATAAGTGAGGAGATGATACCATTAAAGACTCTCTGCAAGCGTGACATTTTATTAGTTCTGCTGTACTGGGGGCAGTTGTATCTTGTGCACTCATTGATTCTTGATATGTTTCAGTGGCTGTGGACCAGTGGAAGTTAACTTGCCTTCTGTTGGGCAGTAAATTATCTTGACAGATTGGAAATCACATCTAATAAATGGGAGTAGACTACTTCTAAATGTTTAAGAAATTTAAGGGATTTGACGTGCTTATTTCTACCATCAAATTTTTAAGTGTGTCAGATAGCCTTTCCACCTTTACTGTATGTGATTACTCATGATGTTTTGTCAACAGCTATAGGTTAATTGAATTTGCAGTGCAATCCTCTGTAATAATACTTGTCAGTTTGTTTTCCCAGGAAGGTAATGTACATGGCAGTGTTTCTGTTTCTTTCCAGTGAGAGCATCTTTTCTGCTTCCCAGGTTAGCTAAAATGTTCTTCATGCTTTGCAATCTTTATACTGTATACAGACTGAGTCATTTTCCTCTTCAAATATTCAGGTTGTTTGCTAGGTTTTTAAGTGGGCCATTGTGAGCTATTTGTGCCGAGAATGCTCCTTTTTAGAATAGAAAATTACTGTGGTAAGTAACTTATGAGAAATACACAGCTATTTTTTATGAGAATTTTAAATTATTCTGAGAAGATAAGAAATTTGGGGGATATTATTTCCCATACTACCACATGGATCCTATGAATCCACTAGATTAACCAAGTTTGCAGCTTAGTTTTTACCTCAGAACTCTCATGTTAGAAATGACCAGGTTTACCAATTGGAATTTTATGTTTCTAACTAAACCAAATACACTTAAAAAAATAAAAGGCACTGAACCTACTCATATAGTTCAATCTTGCTTTATGAAATTTCAGTAGCAGAAGTGTGAAAGCTGTACATTGTGTAAGGATGGACAGCACTGTGGGTTCAGAGAATCACAGAATGGTTTGGGTTGGAAGGGCCCTAAAAGCCCATCCAGTTCCAACCCCCCTGCCATGGGCAGGGACACCTTCCACTAGACCAGGTTGCTCAAAGCCTCGTCCAGCCTGGCCTTGAACATTTCCAGGGATGAGGCATCCACAGCTTCTCTGGGCTACCTGTTCCAGTGCCTCACCACCCTCTCCATGAAGAATTTCTTCCTGATACCCAATCTAAACCTCCCCACTTTCAAGGTTATCCCTCATTCAAGATTCCAGATTTCCCTATTTATTTTGCCAAACTGCAAGTAGGATTTTCAAGCCTTGATTCTTAACAAACATTTTAAACTGATCTAATGCTAATTATGTCTTAAAGAAACCCACATATTTTCCCAGTAGCTGAGCATTTTAAGACACTTTCTTTAGTAGCTGTTTTATCAATCTTGTCTTCAAGAATACAGACAACACTTAAGTTTGCTCGTATGTTGAACCAGTCAAACAAGAAAACTTCTCTCATTAATCACTTTGCCTAATTACTTTTCTTGGCTTACCCGAAAATGCCTCATGTTTGCCAAATAGTTGGATGTCCTGTAATCAAGCAATTATATATTAGTAAACCTTGTCGTATACCTTAGAAAAGAAAAGGAAAAAAAAAAAAACCCACAAAAAAACCCTCAAAACCAACCAAACAACAGTGTTTTTTCTGTGGCCTGTCTCTTACTGTTTTGGTGCCTGGTAATAATTTTGGTTTTCCCTTTTGAGAAATGAGATTGTTTCTTTTTGATTAGATTGTCAGCACTGACTGTGTTCTTTTGAATGTGTGGTTTGGTGCAGGGAAGAGGGGATGTAGCACAAATTGGTGTGCAACGAGAAATAAATGAAAGCTCTTTAATCAGCCTTAGCTATGAACTTAAACCAACATGACGTGGCTGCTTGGTCTTGTTGGAATTGTTCTTAATACTGACCTTCTTTCTTTATTTCATATTATGTAGCAGCTAGGAAGCCTAATTAAAAAATCAGGATCCTCTGGTTGTGAGCTGATTTGTCACTGGCTCAGAACTCTGGGCAGAGCCCCACTTTCCTCTTCCTGGGGAAGCTGAAGCATGAGAAAGGAGGGATATAAGGCAGCCTGGAGAGCAGAAGAGGTAGCTCTCCTTACAATTTCTGGGCACACAGAAACTGTGAAAGGCTGCTGTGACTTATGGAATTCAAAAAATTGAGGGGGATGGCAAGTTGGAAAGCACAGCCTGGGTTGTTGGATTGAAAGGGATTTTACTGGCTGTAAGCTAAACATGGGTTTGTGTAAGTTAGAGGTACAAGGAGTTTGGGGAGAGAGGAGAGTAGTAGGGGCTTCTTGGGGATTGGTGGCTTGTGTCTGGTGGGAACAGTGGGAGGTGGTAGGAGGACACATATATGGGAAGAGCAGCTTGTGTAAAAACATTGGAGAACCACTGGCTTGGAAAGATGCAATAAAAATCTAGCAAAAAAACTGAAGTTCACAGCTTCCTGGTTGTTTAGTCATTGTCAGCTGAAACTGCTTTGTACTAGGCTGGCTGAGACAGGTTGCAAGAAGGACTGTAAGAGCAGGGTTATCAGCCATAAGAATTTCTATTTTTTTCTTTTGTTTAGAAGGTTGTTCTTTTTTTCCTACACTGAATAAAGAACGTATGAGTCTTGAGGACAGGTAGAAAAAAAAAAGGTAATGTTTTTCCACTTCCTGGTGAAAATAAGTTTATCAGGCGTTTTGTATTTTAGTTGAGTCTTGCAATTTATAAGCCTGTCAAAAAAAAAAAAAAAAGGCAAGCAATAAACAGTGTTATATACAGTAACATCAAAGGGATGAGTCTGTTTATGCTGCGTATCCTGAAAAGTAGATCAAAACCTTTGTAATGAAAATGAACAAGAGAAAAAGGATAGTGAGGAATAGACATCAGCTAGGAAGTGGAATGTGTTGTGAGGGAGAGTAGTCTTTTTTTTAATTTATTTTTCTGTGATTGAAGTAACTTGAAAACAAGGTTTTAAAAAAATTAGTAATTGAGACAAGGCCATTATATCCTAGTTCCCTAACAAATAGGGAGAAGAAAATCAGTCGAGTCTTGGAAAATGTGGAAGCCTCAAGAATAGAGTGTTTACTTTAAGAAAACAGTTTCATACCCCTTAAGTGGAAGTTCCAAAAATTTTTGCTTTCAACATCACTTTTTTCAATTGGAGGCAAATCATTACCAATGAAATTAAATAGCTTGCTGTTAATTTGAGCAAGGAGACCTTCATGTTGCTAGTGTCTGACTGGACATTGCATTTATAAATAGTATTCACAATGAAGTTTTATTTTAGATTATGTATTTGTGGGGGTTTATGTGTGTATTGGAGAAATTGGGGGGTGAGAGATCACTTTTGGTTCCTGATTTTCTATTGCTGTGTTCTGCTGCATGAGGACATAAGCTATAACTCTCAAAACAAAGTACATATATTCTCTTCTCCTGTCTTTCAAGTGATCATCCAAATGGAAGTAAAATAGAAGCCTTGAAACTGATGGAGAAATCTCTGCTCATAAAAGTGCTTTATTTCTTTCTTCTGGGATAATCATTGATACATCTTGACATGTCTGAACTTTTTAACTCAAAGGGATAAATAGTGCCTGCTATTTATTTATTTTTTAAATTGCAAACACATTAACTTTCTATGATCATTGAGTAGCCATCATCCATCATCTGCGGAATTGAGTGGTACTGAGAGCCATCTCAGTACAACACAACAAAGTTGCATTCCTTTCAGGGACATCTTAATACCTCCTCTCCAGTATTTCCTTCCTCAGACGTTCCTAAGTGAAGTCAGGTCAGAGAGATTAAGAGATTGTACTTTGACAGAGGGCACATTGTTTGAAAATCTCTTTTGCCTTTGGAGGCTAGAGTGAGGCACTCTTTAAATGTTTGTGGCTGTGAAGAAGAAAGAGGCAAAAAACCCTGAGTTCTTTTGCATAGCTGCCTGGCTCAGTGGGACCTTGACAGCAAGCAGAGTATTGCATGATTCAAAAAGAAATTAGATTCTGATGTGGACGTGGATGTCTGAGTGAAGGGCTGTGCTCTGCCATTCATTTCCCAGGATATGTTACAAACGTACCACTGGGGCCCGAAAACAGCCTCTTCCAATTCGAAGCACACTGTCATGAGACTATCTGTCTTCTATTGAATGTGAAAACTATTGTGCGTTAGTACTGTGACAAACTCTAGAGGGAATGCCCAGTTTTCAAAATAGAGGATACTTGAAATTTGGAAGCCTTTGAGTGTATGGATTTTCAGGGTCTGAGGAGTCTCTTAGATAAAAGTTGGACAGATCTGACTTGCTTTAGTGAGCCAGTATTCAGCAGTGAAAATGTGCTGCTGGGTGAAAAGTAAAGGTAACATTTGATATTGTGACTGCACCCTCGACTGTGCAACCTTGTGCAATTAAGCTGATGACTGGTGTGAGTAGCAGTGGTGAAAATTAAATGGTTAGCCTTATTCTGCCTGTCAACATGATTGTTACTTTTGCAGGTTATAAACTTGATCAGTCAGCCTATTCACCAATACTCCCTTGTTTGGTTTTGTTGATATTCTGGGACACCAGGAAAGGATGATGACTCTATAAGCTGGTTTTATCCTAAACATGTTATGGTTCCTGTCCTCATAAGTTGTTTCTTGGTGACACATGGTGTGAAATTTTATAGTAGGGATAAAACTTTTCATATTATTTTTAAAAATAAATTCAACTCTCTTTGGCTTCCACAGTAGCAAGTGCAGAAATTCTCAGTTTTGGACACTGGGAACATCAGAAACAGCACTGTGAAGCAAGAGATTTAACATCAGTGTGTTGGCTCAGGATTTGCAGGTGAAGTAAAACTATTTCTGTTAGAGATGCTCTAGCTGGTACAAATCTCCTGAGTACTGAGGTCCTTGTGCTTTCAGGATAGAGCTGCTGAGACAGGGTGCTGGGCTGGGCACAGCGCATCAGCGTGTAGCCGTGATCTGCTCTTCACTGCTCTCATCTCGCAGAGGAAGGTGCTGTACACCACTATTTGAAAGCTGTGTACTATCCTAAAGCAAACTCAAATTGCTTTAACACACTCTGAAACATGACAGCAGCCTAATACTGGATTCTCTGTTATATCTAAACATCCAGCAGTCATCAGCGTGAGACAGAGGATGCTCTGTAATAGGATGAGAAATATAGGGAGAGCCCATTTAGTAAGTACTTGTAGGGAATTACGGCCATGTGACATGCAGTAGTTGAGCATTGCCAGTTACAGTATAGGGTAAATCCAAGAAATGAAAGGAGAAAATACAAATGGGAGACTACTAAAATGTGTTGTGTGTGAGTATTAGACAAAATTAAAACTGCACTATGAGATTTGGGTTGGTTTTTTATCCCCTGTGATGAAGGGCTCTGTGTATCTTGTGGTTAAGGTCTGTGGAGATGGAAAGAGGTTGTCAGGTACCTCTAGCAAGTGAAACATTTTTAGTTAGTGATTGACACCTCAAGGGCAGAAGATATTCCTCTGCTATAGCAAAACTGTCTGTACGTGTATATAGATATAAATTACATAAATATATTTATACCCATATATTAAATTTTAAGCCATTTCAAATGTACTGCAGGCTGTGTAGATAAGTTCATGTTGGAAAATTAATCTATAAAGGATGCAGATGATTCTTCATGAAAATAAAATTGGGGGAGTAAACTTTCTCTTCAGTGGAAACATAAAAATCAGTTATTATGATGGAATGATGTTAATCTGCCTGAGACTGAAAAAGAAAAAATAATCCACTAAGAGAGTCCTAAACTGTAGAGTTTAACTATTGATTTCCTTCTAGAAATAAAGGTGAAACAAAAATCCAGAGTTCAAAGAGTAGTTACAGAAACTCTGTAAAACTTACCTCAAAAATACAGTGTGGTAAGTAGGAAATATTATGGTGACTTAACTGAAATTAAGATTTTTATCTTCACAGGATTTAAGACCTAATATAGACATACTCATTTCTGTTTATGAAATTTTCAGTAAAATGTGTACTTCTCCTAAATGAATGGGGAAAACCCTGAAAATTAAAGTAAATAAGCTGAAAGTGCTTAATAATGCATTATATGGCTTTTCTGCAGTGTCCAGTTTTTTGGAACTGAAACTGTTAAGACTGTGAAGTTACTGTCCTCTTGCATCCTGCTAGGATGTGCTGTTGTATAGATGTGTGTGTTGATTAATCTGTCAGTAGCAAAGAACTGAACTAAACAAGCGTGTTTCTCTCTTCTGTCTTTCATGCTGGTAGTACTGAATGCATTGATCTGAATGCAGATTAGGAGTGGATGTGTTAAAATTCTAACGTAAAACCTACATAAGACCCATATGCCCTCGTTCGTTTTGCATGTAGATACTCAAGGTAGATGTTACTCTCTATAGGTATGTGGAATCACAAAACCAAAATTACACTGTTTTCTAGGCTTTTGTATGAGCAGATACGATTTAAAGGCATTATTGGTTTGATTTATATTTTCATTCTGTTTTTAAAAATCTTTCATGTTGAAATAATTGAGGAAATTATCTTTAAGATAAAAGGCAGACTGAATTCCAAATAACTGATGAACAGCTGTCAAAATTAATTCAGATCAGACGATCATATCTGTAGCTAAGTCAGAGTCTCAGTTGTTAAGTTTGAAAATAACTGTCTGGGTTTGTTGGTTTGGTTTTTTTCAAATCTTTTTAATATTCCAGCTATGATTCGTAGACAAATACATTATGTGCTTACCTTCCTATGCCTCCCTGAGAAACCAGTTCAGAGTAAAAGCTAAGAGTTGAAAAGTTGTGATCTTTCCTGGAGTAGTTTACCTGCTTAACGTATATATCGTAAGGAAATTCGGTGTGGCTCTTGTGGGTAGAAAACCTGTCCCATTGTTATCAGCCAAACCTCTTGGTTCATATCCTGAGTGTTCTCCCCCATTTC
The DNA here is from genome assembly GCF_000690775.1 of Eurypyga helias. Classification (NCBI taxonomy): domain Eukaryota; kingdom Metazoa; phylum Chordata; class Aves; order Eurypygiformes; family Eurypygidae; genus Eurypyga; species Eurypyga helias. Next base: position 17,222 of record NW_010263804.1, read on the forward strand.
CAGAAAAACCTATCTGTCTTACAAAAAAATACAGTTTACAAATTAGAATGGAATATAATTTATGGAGGTTAACATTTATATCTTTATCTGATAGTTTTGACTGTTAGAGTACATGAAAAAAGCCAAATAAGAGTGTTTAACTTGTCCCTAAAACTTTTTTCCACAACATCAGATAAAAAAACTACCATTAGGTGATGACTAATCCCTGTCTCCCCAGCTGGCACAGCTGAGAGGTTATTTGCCACGAATGGGTTGTTTGGCCTTTCCATGAAACGTGAATTATGGAAAGAAGTATTGAGAACATTTTGTGAACTGATGAACAGTGACTCTCAGCCACTCTATCCTATCTGTCTGGAAGAGGGCAGATAACAGGCTTTCTGTGATCGTTCTTGCTGTTATAATCAGTTTGTTCAAATTACCTTTTCCTTCTCCTGTACTTGTCATCGTTCAGCTACAAACCTGCTTCATCACTCAGAGCTCTCAGCAGACCGATGAATGTTTTGCTATGTTCAGAGGGTCAGTACAACACTGAGGGCTAAATCTGTGATGCTTACTGATATAATTTCCTTTTTGATCTTCTACCAATCCAGAAGTTCTGTTTACAAATTCTGTCTGTACACTTGATGTTACTTTTGTCCTAAACATTGAAGAAGGGCCAGCTCTGTAGGATTATGATTTTCTGTTTTGCAGCATGGCTTTATTGCTCATCAAATAAAGCTTATAAATCCTCTACCTGCAGTTCCTATTGTAATGCAACTATCTGATGATGGATAACTGGGTGGTATGAAGTATATAGAGATAAGCCTCTGTAGCTCTTCAGCAATGTGTTTTAGTGGAAGGACTGCCAGAGAAAAGGATTAGGTCATAGCAGCAGTACACAGCAAACTGTCGAGATCAGCCGCCTCATGCTTTTCCCATGTATAATAAATCCGTCTCATTGCATGCGTATGTGGATTAAACTGAAGTTTTCAGTGGCTCTGGTGTTAAGGATAAGGGAGCCTGGACTGCAAATTCCACTTCTCAGTGGCTGTTCTCAGAGGGCTGATGGTTAAACCTCTGTCAAGATCTAGTTCTTTACCTCCCCCCCTTTCTCTTAAAGAAGAATGAACTGAGTACCCATTCTTTGCCTTGTTTTTGGAGGGCTTTTTTAAAGCCATAACTTACAGATTAACTGCTCTTCTTGTTACTGAGAGGCTGTTTGTTCTGAGTTTGAGACTGAAGCAAGAATCCTTTACCTGCCTCTAGATCATGGTAACCAACCTCCCATTCATGGGCCTTGGTTCCCTTTTTGCTGGAATGCTTCAGACGTAAGGAGGAACTGGTTTGCGTGAACTGTTTGAGGGTCAAAAGACCATTCCTTTGTTCTGAGACTGTCTAGTCCCTCTCCTGTTTTGATAGCTGGATGCACACCACATGACAAAGTGCACAACCTCAATTTTGGTCAGGTATGTAACCAGCAAGTGAGTGTCCATCCAGTCGTGTGATGGGATGTGTGCATGTGTGTACCTCAGGCCATTTGAATGGCTGTGCCGATCACATGAGTTTGCAGTCATGTGATGGAGAACTGGCTGTGGTCTATGACCAGTCTAGGTCCAGCATCCATGCTCTGACAGAAGGTCTGAGCACCACAGCTCCCAGTCATTCATTATTTTATACTCTGTATCATGCTTCTGCGTATTCATCTTTGCTTTAATGTAAGGCATAAAGTATTTCCACAGGTCATTTTATATGAAAACTAAGGTTTAGGCCGCTTAAAATTACTTCCGGTCTATTTGGAACCTGTTTCCTGCATCTTGTCTAGCTCCTGGGAAGACTGTCAGTCATCCACCTCTGCAGAACCCTTTCCAGGTGCCTGTTGTCTTAGTGAAACCACACAGTACCTCTCTGTTTTTCCTTAGCTATATGCTCTAAAGTAAGGCATAGGCTTTTTTGACTGTGGCTGTATATTTGTCAGTAGCTTCACTGACTGTCTCAGATCCCTTGGGAACTGGTGCACGTGGCTTAGTGTTGCAGCAAGTTACTTGGGACACTTTCTTGTTGTCCCATCTAGATTGTGCATAAGTATTTTTATTATTCTTTCACAGGTTTTAATGTGGGTCCTCCATGATCAAGCGCACTTTCCCATATCTGTACTGCATGTTAAACAGCTTCTTTGCTTACCTCTGATCACTGGAACATCCTCTTCTGATTCTTAGGTAACAGCTCTCAGCCTGGCTCATTCAGCTTCTGCAAGAGCCTACATGTACACGCATGTACAGAGACCTGTAAGGAAATGAGCACTGTGTCAGGCCCTCAGGACGACGTAGCTCACCATGCTTTTGAATGTTTAACCAGCAACTGCAGTCATCCATCCTAAATTCAGGCCAGGTGAAAGCTGCCCGCAGATACCTTTCCTAGTACTCAGTACTCATACATGTAGACAAAAGAGACATGAAGAAAAAGAAGAGGTTGAATTGAAAATGCATGACTCTAGATAGACAGACTTGTATTCAATACACAAAAAGACAGAATCTTTGACAAGGTATGCTTTACATTTCAAACTGTATTAATTCAAGCAAACTCTCTTCCTATAGTGTGCTGTCTTTAATAAAAATCTGCATTGTCCATTCCACTGGGCCTTTTGGGTACTGAAGGGAGCCATTTTATGAGACATGCAGAGCCAGACTAAGCAAGTGCTGCCTTGGAAAGGGGAGATGTCCCATCTATCTTCTCGTGCTCCCCTGCTGTTGAGTCAGTCAGCATCTTCACCCACCTGACCCTGTGGCTAGGTTATTGCACTTACTACTCTGTCACCTGGAAAAACCTGTAAAATATGGAGAGATTAGTTTTCTTCTGGGTTAGTTAATTTAATCAGCTTTGCTATTCACTCAACCATATGCCAAACCAAGCATGAAGGTGGAGACATACTGATGGAGGAGGAGGGAGAAATAGGAGGGTGCAGTTTTGCTGCAGTCAAGCTTATCTTGTGGCTCATTGCTAATGAAAAATGTTGTTGCTCCTCTTCAGCCTCTCTCTGACTGCAGCTGCCTGGTGCATGCTGCCTGCCTTGTACGTAGTGCCACTCCTCCGCCCGAGCAGTAAGCTGTTTGAGGCAGCGAGAGAAGACTTTATGTTGTGGCACTTTTTTTTAGTTATTGAACGCATGGAAGCAGCTCCCTGCTGGGGCAGGTGAGCAGAACAGAAGCAGCAGGCTAGGAGTAATGTGGTGAGGGACAGACTCCTCTGTGGCAGTGATTAGGTGTTAGCTCACCTTGGCATCTAGGCTAGTAAGGGCCTGCCGCTCCCTTGTGCTGCCACCGATGTGACCTGGGGATAAATAGTTCCCCTCCCCGCCCCAGGTACCCCTATCAGTATTCAGCTTTATTTGTGTCCAGTGAGCTGGCTCTGCTGGTCACCTGGTGGTTACTGCTAGCCCAAAAGATAGAGCTAAGCAGGGTGATCTAAGGCAATGCTAGAGCATCCCTTTCAGTCACTGGCCACAACTGGATCAGCTACAACCAGCCGTCAGGATGCATCCTCTTAATGTCTGATACCTGTCTCAATGCAAAGGGTTTCTTCATCTCACCAGAAAATGACAGCAGGTACTGTGTACAGTAGCGATGTACCTGCCTCGTTACCACCTCTTAACTTAGACTAGATATTGGTGTATTTAAGCACTTCAGTGAGGTGACGGTTTAGAGGTAATTCATCTGCAGTATTTGTCTCCTAAGGACTATATAACATCCACTTCAACAAGATGAATGCTATTGGTTTTGTAATAATAACTTAGTGTGCCCCTGTAGAATATCAACCCTCTCACTGTTTTACTAGCTGTTCATTTGAGAGTGGATGACTGAGTTGCAAAGCAGCAAAGTAAATCCCTATGTCACATTATTGTCCTTTTTCCTCATGGAATCCAACTTCTGTTGCAGTCATGGAGACTGCAGTTACTGTGCACATTTAACATTAAAAAAAAAAAAGGTTTTTCCCAGCAATCTGAGGATTCTTGTTTATGAAGGCTTGTTCTTTTTTAGTAGGATGGTTTCATTCTGTCCAATACTAAAACACAAATGTTCCAGTATTGCTATGGAGTTATACTGCAGTTAAGTTTTTACTGACTAAAACGCTGTGCATGTGACTTGAGATCTTAAAACAGTTTCACTGGTCTATATCAGAGGTCAGTGTGGGCTGGATTGCCTTTGTTGTACTGGACATCAAAGCAAGTTTTCTGTTTAGAACTTTGAACAACTGCAGCGAATTTTTCTTATACGTGAAATCTCTTGAGTAGGACAAAACTTTGGACCTTAGCAAAAATCAAGATTTAACATGCAATTGGTTCACTCAGAGAAAGGATGCTAAGTTGACTGGATTGTCTGGGAAGTTTGTATTACAGCAGTATGTAAAGTAGGATTTAATTGGCTAATCTGTCACTTTGCATGAAGAGACACGGAAATTTTCCTTAAACCAAAATGGCAATTAAGAGATATGAGCTTTATGAATGTACTAGACTGAGTTATACTCTCTTATTTCATTTAATGGGTTTAAAATGACCTTAGTCATCTCACTGCTTCCTCAATTATTCTTTTCTTTTTTTTAAAACTTACGGTAATTACAGCTCAGCTATGATCTACTTCCATTATTCTGCTCAGCTTTTAATATTATAGAATAAGCTGATGAGCTGTTTTATTGATGTAAACATTGGAGTTTCATGAACAGATTTGCACATGGTTTGTTTGTTTGTACTTAAAAGCAAAGGCCCAACCTTCAGTTTTAGGAAAGAGGCAGAGAGTGAGCCAGATGTCATTTTAAGATATAAATCTTTAATTTCACATATCAATAATGATTTTGATTTTTCAGCATAGCTAATGTATGATGCTTAGAATAGTAAGCTTGGTTGATGGGTTATAGATATAACAGGCATATTACCTGTCTGATCTAGCTTTGCTGTTTTTTCTTTCTACTAGCCCCTAAACCTGTTGCAAAACAGTAAAATAAGAATAAAAAGCAGGGGAGTCTTTCAGTCCCAACTCTGGGTTGAGTCAGTATTAGGGCTGTGGTACAGAATAAGTAAACTGAGGCAATTCATGTTTGACAGAAGTGCACTTCTATTAATGTGATATCCTGGAAAGTTGATAGGGAAAATGCAGCTTTATTCTTCGTAAATCCAGAAGGTAACATTTTATCCAACTGTTTGTAGTTGTCCTTTGGTGGTAACAAGATTCTGCAGAACAACACTTCAGGAATGGTGTTTCTGAATTGACAGGGAAATTCCTGATATTGAAGTTTATTGTGCTTATTCAAATAGCATAACTCCTAATCTGTGGGAAGTTTTGGGTTTTTAAGGAGCATGGAAAACTTTCCGATTGTTTTATAATTAAATAGTAATTAAAAAAAATACTAAAAATAAAATTGAGCTTGAAAGCTTAGTGCAGATTCTTTTGACTCAGCTGTGACTCCCCATTCCAGGAAGTCTGTAGAAGTTGGCACTTGTGAGCTGCGTTGTCAAGAGCCTGATGTGATTGGCACTGTTGGTTCCACGGCAGTCAGTGTCATAGAAGCACCTCTGTAGCTTTCCAGAAACATCTGAGCTTTCCAGCAGTCCCTTAGGAAAGCCGGTGGAGTGCTAGACAGTTGTCAGTATTCTGCATGTGTTTTGCTAGAAATTACTCAGAACCAGGATGTTAACATGTCCATGAACTGGCATTATACCACTGCAGCCTATTAATCTGGAGCATTTTTTGTAAGTTCTCAATACTTATATGTATCCAGCCCTTTCCATAGCTGTACCTCTTCTGGTCACTCCCATTGTTCAAGAAGGAGCATACAGCAATTGTCAGCAAGGCCTTGCCCTCAGCTGTTGAAAGGTTTTGTTTCAAGAGGTGAAGAATTTACATTAAATGTTTGATCTTGCAGGAATTCTGCAGTGGGTGAAGCTGATCGATAACTTTGAGGCTGAGTATGAGTATGTCACCAACGAAGGAACAGTGTTCACTTTCAAGACAAACCGCCATTCTCCAAATTACCGGTTAATCAACATTGACTTCAGTGACCCAGAGGAATCCAAATGGAAAGTTCTCATCCCTGAACATGAAAGAGATGTTCTAGGTAAGAGTTCATGTCAAGTAAAAGACTTTCTATTCTGCTTTTTTCAAATAAATTCAGTAATTAGTCTAGTGAATGTTCTTGCACAGACACTATTACTTTTTTTCCTGCGGCTAAACTTTGGTTAGGATTTGCTGACACTCAGGAGACCCAGGATCCAGTTCTCCCTCTAACGTCCTGTGTGGCCACAGTGAAGTTGCTTTGTCTGTCCTTGTTTTGGTTCTGTATTTGTAGGAAGTGAGGGGGAAGTATTTTCCTGCTTCGTGTCAGTGTCGTAAACATTTACTAGACAGGGATTACAGCAAGTGGGACTTGGTAAGCAAAAAGAAGGGAAAGCACAAGTCTGGCAGTAGTGCAGCACACCATGAACAGAGTTGGTCAGAGTTTGAGAAAGGATTTCCTATTGTTCCTGGGATAAGAGGAGCAGACAACACTTGTGTGAAGGCGGGGAGGGTGGCAGAAACACCAAAAACCTCAGGGGAGCTGAAGGGTGTGGAATTCTCTAAGTATAAAAGCAAGTTCCAAACATAAATCTTTGGGTTTGAAAAAAATAACAATAAAGTTGTAATTTTTTTAATCCCATTGGGGGCAAAATTCTATGAAAACTTAGAATTAGTTTCAGGTAATACAGAAAGGCCTCCTCTGAGCTGTTTTTGGTAGATGGCTGTGTACATTTATGTAGTCTGTTCTCCGTAGAGTGCAAGATACAATTATGATTTATCTGACTAGCATAATTATAGCTATTATTAAAGACACTGCTTTTTGTTATTATTAATTCATCTTTATACAAATCCATTCACATTTGCTACTTGTCTGGTGAAAAGCTGCTTTGTAGAGCAAGTAGGATTCTATGTGTGTGTGATTGATATGTTTATGTACAGTAACTTCTGCCTACACTTGCTAAGACAAACATATTTGACTACTATTGCAAATTCTTCTTTAAAATCGTGCCTTTGAAGACACCTAAAAAAAAAAAAAAAATTATTTCTGTCTGCATTTCACAATGTGTCCTGCATTTCTGCTACAGCCTAGACAAGGAACATCCCCAGTGTCACATAAGTGGTGACTGAGCATGCCCAGAATTGTAGTGACATGGCAAACAACTGGGGTCTAAAGTATTGCAAGAATTTTGGTAAACACAAAAGTCGCAAGTTAGAGCTTGGTGAGGCACAATTCATTTTCTTAAGATTGTGGACTCTTTGAATCAGGAACGGCCTGCATCTTGAATGAAGTAACTTTCAAGTGCTAAGCAGAAAGTAAGTAAATAATAGGTGTAAGTGAAAACTTGCTTCCAGTCTAATTTCTGATTGCATGTGAATTTGCTGACAGTCTGTGAAGCTGTGGTTGTTAATGAGGAATGGCATATAAAGTGGGACCAAGCTGAAGAATTGACTTAGAGATGGTGGACAGAAACATGTGATTGACATGAAATGTGGTTACCATATGTGAATTTACCGGATTTGGTATAGGCAGCCAAAGGAGCTTTGACCAGTGGCTGTATAGGCCCTGGCTATATATTTCTTCCCAGTAAGAAAAAAGCCACATATGCTTTTCACTACACTGTGGTATTTATCTCAACTCCATCTTGATTTCTTTCTGAAGGCAAAGTTGAGCTGAGTTTATGCATATTAAAAAAAAAAAAAAAAATAATGCATGCAGCACTTTTAATGGTTTACATGTGACAGCCTTGACTATAGAAACATAACAACTGCATTTAGAAATCTGAAAGTTCAGATAAATGGGTTTGCTAAGGGCACTGGCCTTCAGACTGTAAACACAACACGTATTCAGCTCTTAAACCCTTGAAGGCAAAAATAATCTGTCATATAAAACCATCCGAGTGACTTTCAGGGGTCCATTTTGTGTCATTAAGGTTCTGCTGTATTTGAATGTGAAGCCCGAGTAAGCAATCATATGTCCACTCCTCTCTCTAGCTTTTTGGAGTGTTACATGAAGGAATTGGATTAAATTAACAAATGAAAGTGCTTCCATGAGAAGATGAGTTTTAAGTAGATCTTAGCACGACAGTAAAGTAAGTTTGAGTTGTTCAGTTGGTTCTTTGTGGCAGACAATTGCAAATCTGTGTTGTATCCTCAGCACCAACATAAGTGAGTTTTATCATGTTCAGGAGGCTGTAGCCCTGAATAAATTTTAAAAAACCCACTTGTTCATTTGATGAAGTCAGCAAGCAAGCCAGTGTCTCTGTCATGTTTTAATCATTCCAAGATTTGGTTTAGAAAGACATAATTCTAGCAGAAGGCAGTTAATAATTCATTATCTTGAAAACCTTGCAGTCAAGTGAATTTGATTTTGTGTGGTCCAGAGGTGACGATGCAATGAAATGCCTTTTGCAAAAGCTAGGAGAGCAGTGATTCAGAGGGTAAATGAGGATTGTTGATTGTCCAGTTTTTACATCTTTGTGAGAGTGACTCTTTACCCAGATGTAATTAGCTGTATTAGAATTTCTTTATAAACATAACAGTGATGCTCTAGGTCCTAAGTGTTTCTTGTACTTCTACTGGAATATATAGATACTGGGCTCTAATGTCTCCTCCTGTGGTGTGATCTGCCTGGTAGCCATAGCCTCCTTCATTTCCATGTGTTGTTAGCTTCAGTTTCGTAAAAGCTGCACCGTGCAGTGTGAATGTCATTTAGTTTCTCCAGCATATTCTTCAAGATAGACTTTTTTATTGGCTTTGACCTTTTTGTTTTCAGAACTGTTTATAAATGAGCTAATTTGGGAAATATAGGGAAACTACAGCGAGGTTGTACACAAACCTCATTTTACAACTCTCAGCAGGGATTTCACACAAGATGAGGTAAATTTAGATCTCTACTCTGTGAGCTGAGGAGAAGAAATAAATGACAGCTATTTTAAAATCAAATTTAAGGGAGACATCAGAACATATTGGGGTGTGATGAGACTCATTTCCAACCCCTTTGGAATTTGTTTATAAAGTGTTTCTTTTAATTTTCAAGGAGTCTAAAATAGAACCATAGAAGCAATTCCTGTCTAACATTTAACTGGGGGTTTATGGTCATGTTTATGACCACATAGCTGAAAGTGGATGTGCTGAATTAGTTAAAAGGCAGCTGCAAAACCATAAATGCAGGTGGATCATTATAGACACTGTGACCCTAATTCTAGGGCATAGGGTAAACCTGCTGTCTTTAGAAGGTTAAGTAATTAATTTTGAGAAATGTGACACACCCTCCTCCCCCTAAAAGTGTCCAGTACTGGGCTGGAACAGGGCAGCTTGAGAGCAGCAGTGATATCCAGCCCTGTACTTGTGACAATGAGAAGAAAAATAGAATAGGTCTCCTGAGTGAGGAGTGCTGAGGAAGAAGATGTATTCCTGAATGTGTCATAGATGAGGTGAGTGACCTTGAACCAGTTCATTCAATATCATTTAACCATTGAAAAAGCGAGGACAAAGCTAGCAGTGCTCCTGTACCTTGTACGCATCTGCGTACCTCAACTCAGTGGGTGTAAAATCCTTCCCTTCCCTCAGCTAGAATGTTCAATCCGAGTGAAAAATCAGTGTTTTTCTTCATACCTTTATCCTGCTACCTAAGTCATAAACACTTAAGCATTTGAGGAGGGGAGGAAGGGGAAAGTGTGGAATGAGTAACTGTCGTGGTTTAACTCCAGCCA
>NW_010263805.1:0-1622 GCF_000690775.1 Eurypyga helias
GTTATTTGTCAGAGGTTGAACACTTTGGAGTCGCAATTTTATTTATCGTGTGGAAACCGCTTTTGCTTATTCTCTGACATCATATTTCCGTCTGCAGTGGTGGATCTGCTTTGTGAAGCGACAGTTCATGAACAAGAGTCTTTCAGGTCCTGGGCAGTGAAGAGGCAAAGTAGCAGCAACATTAAACATTTCCACAGCAAGGTGTATAAAGTATTTTGTCTTTGTTTTGGATACATTTTGTACCAAGGAAGAATTAAGTGCTTGTGAAGAAAAAAAAAATAGAAAACCCCTACAAATCAGTCAATGAGAGATGGAGGGAGAGCACAACCAGAATTTGTGTAAGCAAGTATTGTTAAGCTGGTGCTTAATAAGTGATTTCTTATATGGTGTTTCATATGCAAGCTGCTTTCTTATTGGTGGCTACAGCTAGCTTTTAGACAGGGGTTGTATTTAAGAGAAAAAATGGGCTTGCCTGTGAGGCAGGGGAGCTGCGTTACTGCTCTGCTGGCTAGAGTCGCAGTATTGTATATCCACAGAAAATGTACCTCTCACGCTGTGTTGTCCCATGCAGTGATTTTTACCTTGTTTTCAATAAATTTAGCTTGTAATTAATGTGCTAACTACTTTGTCTTATGGATAGCCCTCAAAGAAATCAGTTTGATTTTTTTTTTTGTGAACAGACAATCATCATTGTGTAATGGCAATGGATAGGAAGTGTATCATTCCCACTGAAAACAGGGGGTTAACACAGGGGCTGTAGTTTGTGGCAACGTACCTGGTTATTTAGCAGGTCTGCCTTCACAGAGCAGTGCTCCGTTGTAGTAAAAGGCCTTCAAAGGGTAATGCAGGCAGATAACATACAGCTTAGTCTGAGACTGCCTTTGTGCTGGCAGTTTCAGCCAAACACAACCATCGCAGGATGCTGGGCAAACCTGACTGTTTTGATCAGTCAGATGGCTTCTTGAAGAACGACAATCCACATGCTGTTCATTTCGCGTTGTCTCTTTTATTTGCAGCAACACTCGCTCTGCTGTCGCCACTCAGCACCATCACAATTTTTGTCTTACTTGATCTGAAGTCCAGCAACAGTAACGTTTTGCTGCTTGGCACGTTTGAGAGGTGTGTTCCTCTCCAGACAGCATGTTCAAACTGGAAGCTCCCACTAGTCTGACTGGTGGTAGTAGAGATAGAGGAACAGCCATGTTTTGCATTCTTTTTGTAGTAGGAGGAAAAAAGTTTATGATTCAGCTCCCCTTCCAGTCTATGCCTTGTAGTCAAGGGTGGCCCCAGTGACACATTTTCCCTGGTTGTGGCCCAGAAGAAACGTGGGTTTCAAAGGGTCTTTCTCCTCAGTCACCTGTTTTTACAGGCAGGAGCTGCGTTATCTCTGGTACCTCTGGTGTATTTAGCTGCCGAAAAATGCCGCAACCATAATAAAGTCTCAGGAGAAAAAAGGGCCAGGCTCGAGCTGTGCAGACACAGAATGCCTCTTGCATACAACGGTGCCACGCCAAAAAGCGAAGAAACCTGTGGGAAAAGGTACCTCGGCCGCCCCGCCGCCCCTGCGGCGAGTAACGCCCCTCCCGCCCCGCTATTGCGCAGGCGCAGGGCGGCCGGGGGCC
>NW_010263806.1:0-46274 GCF_000690775.1 Eurypyga helias
CCTTCTCCATGTCCTGGGATGCCAGCTCTCCCGTTTCCTTCCGCAGAGGGCCCACATTCTCCCTGACTTTCTTCTTATCCCCTGTGTACCTATAGAAGCCCTTCTTGTTGGCCTTGATGTCCCTGGCCAGGTTCAATTCTGTCAGGGCTTTGGCTTTCCTAATCTGATCTCTAACCTCTCGGGTAACTTCCCTGTACTCCTCCCAGGCCACCTGTCCCTGCTTCCACCCACTGTAGGCTGCTTTTTTCTGCCTCACTTTGTCCAGGAGCTGCTTGTTCATCCACGTAGGCCTGCGGCCGCTTTTACCCAACTTTCTCTTCGTTGGAATGCATCGCTCCTGAGCTTGGAGGAGAAAGTCCTTGAACACTTGCCAACTTTCTTGGACCCCTCTTCCCTCCAGGACTTCTTCCCAAGGAACCTTTCCAATCAGTTCCCTGAATGCAGATAGCCTTGGCTTCCAGGGTTTGGAAAAACTTAGGGAGATACACAGCCAATCCTGAGTCATGTTGAATTTCAATTCCTGGTAAATTCAAAGGCTGTGATGGTACCCAGCCACCCTTGGATGTAAGTCTGGGAAATCAATAGGGGGAAAAAAAAAATCCTTTTTCCTTTGGGAAACCTTACCTGCATTCCAGCCAGGCCAAGCTGTAAGTGACTGCTGGCAAACACCATCTTACCAGGAGTTTGAATGACGTATTAGCAACTTGGATAGACTAATGTTCTCTACCCAATACTGGAGGAAGGGCATAGGGCTGATGGATGGGTAGGAAGTGTTACATGTCTCTAGACACTGACTTCAGTGAAATGTGGCATTTTCCACCAGTGGAGGTTATTGTCCATATGTTCCCAAGCTTTCTTCAGAAAAGCAGTGCTAGTGCTTCCGGGGAGCTCTGTAATTATCAGTCTGCACTACCACAGTGCTCATAAAACAGATTGATGTAGATGTGGCACTTAGGGGCATGGTTTAGTGGTGGACTTGGAAGTGTTAACGGATGGGCTTGATGATCTTAAAGGTCTTTTCCAGCCTAAATTATTCTATGGTTCTATGTTTCATATTTGTGTACTGGGCACAGAAAGAAGCAGTCTGAGCTCAGAATTGCTTTCGGTTTTGCAGCCAAATTGTGGAACTCTCCCATGAAGACACTTTCTAGTTCTTTTTTCTTGTATTCCAGCCAATCCTGCTGGGCAATCCCTCAGAGAGCTGAACGTAACTTAGCCGTGTTTAAGCTCCTTTTAAACTGTGGTTCTGTATTTCAAATACAACTAATATCATTTAAAATCGTAGGATCAGAGAATCATTTATGTTAGAAAAGACCTTTAAGGTCATAGAGTCCAACTGTTAACCCAGCACTGCCAAGTCCACCATTGAACCAGGGCAGGCATTTGCATGCATCAGTCCACTGGAAGAGATAGACAGTCCCAACCATCCAGCATTTATGAGCTCCCTTAGGAAGAAGTGATGCTTTTCCCCCCCTCATCTGACAAATCCCTGTCGCGTCAAAGATGTTGTAATTGATCTTTGTCATTAAATTCAATAATGTCCAAATTTACAGATCTACCTTGTTTCAGGCTAATGTAGATAAATGAGGTTCACAGTAAAATATTGACTTTTACTTGGCACCTATGCACCTCAGCACTTTGTGCGTTTGATTAACATACAAGCAAGGCTGTAAAATCAAATAAATGAAGGCAAGGAGTAATGTTTTATTCTCCTTAAATGATATATGAGACTCAGCTATTTATAGCAAGGAGTTGGGAGAGAAATGTAAAGCTAAGCCAATTCTAGGAATGCTGATACAGGAGAATCAGTGAAAAATTGATATTCGTATGAGGAAACTTCTGAAGGGAAAGTCAGAACACCATGTAGTGGTGTAAAGCTCATTTGTTTGTGCCTTGATCGTGATCTCTACCCAGTGCAGCCAAACATTACATAAGAACCGTTTTGGAGAAATAAGGCTAATGTTTTTAACACTTAGCTACTGGAACACCTTGCGAAAGGTTGTGTTAGATCGTTTGTATGGAAGTCTTTAAAGAAAGATTTGATACTTCTCTGCAGGCAGTGTTGCAGCTCAGCCGTGAGTACTGGACTTACTGAAGAAACTTCTTCAGCAGATGACCATTACGCAGGAGCCCAGGCTGGGTGATCACACTGCATGGACGTGACACTCTCAAACCAGAGAAGGCTTATTATGCATGTGCTGAGATGTGACTGAGCTATTAAGGATAGACAGATATAATTGAAGGAAGAATCCCCTCAGAGACACTATTCCCTTGAAAGCATGTTTATCCATTGCAAGAGGAACTGCTCAGATCTCAGTGAGCCCATAGCCAAGGCAGGTTGCAAACAATCTCACTTGAGCACAGGAAAAATACTGACTCATTTCACACTTATTCTCTCACATTTTGACCCAGGCACAATACAAACAGGCAGATGCTTAAGTGATGCAAATCGCTAAAGCTCCACTGGCATCAAGGGAAAGTCTTTAACAGATGAGAAGGATGCTGTATCTCTGAGAAGGCTGCATATGACCCATTTTTCTCTGGAAATAATGAGGACAGGTACAAAATATATGAAAAATGTGACCAATATAATCACAGACCATTTATCTGTTTTCCTTGCCTGCAGAATCACTGCAGAAAGAGCAAGATTTATACGGCAATAGGAGAATCCAAGGCTCAGCTTTCATTTGAAGGGGCGGTGTGTGGAGGGAGGTTTTTCAGCACAGATGCGGTCGGAAATGGCTGAATGAGGAACCTGAGCAGAACAGTTCTCCCACTGGAGTAATCCTGGAGTAGATCACTATGGGGATACTCCTATTTCAGAGTGAAAATTATTTCATTGCAGATACTTCGTTTGCTCCCAGAACAGAATCAATTTTCAGGAATAGAAATAGAATAAGGAGTCCGCAAGGGAAGATACTGTAGAAGAGCAATCATCCACCTGAGTATTTTGGCTGGCCTGTATTTACAGAGGGCAGAAAACTCCGCAACAAAATGCAGCAGTGGCACCGCTTCTTTCCACCTCCTTAGTGATGTGGTTGCCCTGGCCCTGTGCTCCAGAGTAGCTTTCCTGGACAGTTTTCTCATGCTGTCAAGCTCTGAAATGAGGAGACCCTAGTTAAAATTCCTCTCAGACAACAGACTAGAAAAAAAAGAAATAAAGTATTCAGAAGGACTAGGTCTCTTCCAGATCCCATTTTGCAGATGGATGTCTCTTTAATGTCTTCCCAAAAGGTTTCTCTCTGTCATGTTTCTCCTGTGGATGTTTCTGCCTGTTGGATTCCCCAGCTATTTCAAAAGGGAAATGACTTTGCTTTGGTAGGAAAGTACGGCATCTTGAATTGTCACTAGAGTCAGCACCATTTTATCTTCTGAAGTCAGGAATGAGATAATGTTACACACATGGGTCCTGGGAGGTACGAGTTTGTTACCAGGTCCGTCAGCAACATCTGTGAGTCCTGGGGTGACTGCGTAGGATCCGTCACGACAACCTAATGCAGACATCTACTGAGTCACTGGACTGCCTGTACAGGTCATAGAAGGAATGATGTGCTTTCATCTGAGCTATTCTGGATATTTGCTGTAGGACGTGATGCCCCAGGAAGATAAAGTGCCTGTTCCTTCCACCCATTACAATGCTAACCCAGAATGACTAGCTCAGGTATAGAGATCTGATCACTCGACATAGATAGTTAAGTGAATTAGGCTGAAACCCTACTGTCTTTTAATACCTTTTATATAGTGAATTTATGTCTTTCAATTGTGATCCTCAAAGGGGAATAAAAGAGTGTGAACATGGATCATGTTCTCCCCTAGACAGATGGGCTTCAAATCAGGACAACTGGAAGCTCTGAGGATTACCTCCTCTTCTGTCGTGAAAAATGTTTAACAAATCCTGAAAACTTTTGGAAATTTGTCTGTGGAAAAAAAAAAGAAAGTCTGACAGTCCTTCCCACGGTTGCTTTGGTTCAAGGTCATCATGAATTAATTTTGGAGATCCATGGAACCAGTTGTCTATGTCCAATAAATTATGGCAGTTAATTAAGCTATTCATTTTAACTTCAGTGCTTCACTCCAGTGTCCTTGATGATCTGCTATACTGGTTGGGGTTTTTTCCATAGAAAACTTGGATAGATAATTCCCCATTATTTTGATAGGGGATTGGTGGAATGGTGTCCTGTGATTTCTTTGTGTGAAAAGTTACTGTGATTTGTTCCCTGAGCAGAAATGTGGTTTTTTTTCCCCCCCTTTAGTCTTAAGAAAGCTGTTCCTGTTCTACCCACCTTTTGATTCATTGGTTTAATAGGATAGTATGAATATGCAGGTCTCAATAACTAGTATTATTTGTGCATTTGTAGCTCCATGCTTCTTGTTTCCTCATGATCTCTGAAAAGTTTACACAGGTAAGATTATCGAGGAGATAAATCTGAGCTATTATCTTCATTTTACAAAGGGAAGTGAGACACAAAAGCATTTCCATTGGCTGCAGTGAGCTTTGTGTCAGGCTGCAAGTGTTTTAGTCAAGACGTCACAAGGTTCGTGGCACATTTGGGGAAAGAACCAAGAAATTTGAATCTTACCATGTGTACAGAAGGTAACACAGGTCATAAGGATGAATGAGGATGGCAGATCTTGTGTGGCCTTTGCTTCCTGTTTCAGATCACCAGTGTCCACTACCTTTAGATCACCAGTGTCCGTTGACATTTTAGACTGGACCAACATAGAGCTCTGTAAGGCTCATCAGGGCTGAAATATTGAGACAAGCATTCATTTCAACTGGTGGACTATTGCTTGTATCCCTGTGGTAACACTCAGAAACAGAATAGCAGCCGGGTTTCACAAAGCACGTGCACGTGCACTAAGCAATCTCCCCATGCTCTGGGTTCCTGATGGCTGCAGGCTGCACAGCCAGTCAATTTCCAAATCCCTTGGGTGCCAATCCACTGCTGCTGCAACAGATCTTTCACATCCTCTGACTCTTCTGCAGGGCATCTGAAGAGTGCAAAAAAGGAGGTAAGGGTGATGTAAGCTGAAGGAGGGGCTAGTGTTGAAATGATGCTCTCAGAGGTGATGTAGATGTTGACATTCAAGGGGGTTGCCTTCCTGGTCTGCTAGAGACAGGCTGGGTCCTCAGGTCCAGCCAGCAGTGTGTGAGCGCCCAGTTTGTGCAAACACACACACACTCACAGCACAGACATGCAGTCTGTCTGGTAGCTGCCCTCAGACCCTGTCTTCCTCTAATTACTGACACCCAGACCTAAGAGCCACTCAAGCTTGTGGCTGGCAGACATCAGCTAGGACCAGCAAACTTGAAGTGTGCTAGTGGATCACACAGGGAACAGGGAGCACACTCACACAGCCCTCAGATTTTCTCTGCTCCATCCCTATGCCTCCCATAATAAGTCCTACCCTGCTTCAGGCAAAAACCCCTTTCAGCTCGCTTCACTTTCCAGGGAGAGAGTTTTCTTTGGCTGACTCATCTTGGAGGATTTCACACCATGTCTAATCCTTCTTTGGAAGGCTCAGGAGTAGGTGATTCCGTGCCCTATCCCTGGAGGTGTTCAAGGAGAACGTAGACGTGGCGATGGTGGACATGGTCTAGTGGGTGTGGTAGTGTTGGGTTGATGGTTGGACTGGATGATCTTATAGGTCTTTTCCTACCCTAGTGATTCTGTGATTCTTTGTGATTCTGTGACTCTGTGTGTCTGTGTCTGTTCTTCAGGACATGTAGAGCTTTCTTTGGTTTCCACAGATGTAGAAGATATGTGTGTGTGTTGTCATGGGAAAGGGGATGGGAACAGTGGGCAAGAGAGTTCTTCCTTACCCACTTTTTCAGCTTTTCCATAGACAGCACACTCTATGGATCTCACAGTCCACATTTCCTGAATAGAAGGTTTTACATGTTGCCTGTAGCCATAATAAATCACTCCCCTGAGGCCTGGCTTGTCTCCACTATATATCTGATCTGTTATATGCAGTCCCACTGACCCCAAGACTGTTATTCCTGGTGCACAAATGTAAGCTCATGACAGACCGGATCCTTAGGACATAGCAATCTGCACAAAGCGATTCATTTGTGTGTTATGCTGGGATTTATTAATATTCTGTCAATATTCATGATATTCTGAAAATACTTCTTTTTGGAAGGGAATTAATTTTGGTTACAAAGAAGGTGTTTCCTCACCTTCAAGCTGTAGTACACCAGAATGAAAACAAGGTGGTAGTATTCAATTAAGTGTCTTCCCAGTTCGTGGGTGAAATACCGTGTTTGGAGAAAAGTTTGAAAGTGAGTAACTGCTATTCTATTACACTACTATTATCAGACCCCCACATCTGTGAAAGTTTTAGCATATCCTAGTTTTTCCTTTATAGGCAGAATGTGGCATTTGTATTACAACAGGGAAAGATGCATTATGACGCAAGGATAAATAAAAGCTGCTGCCTTACTTCTGGAAAAAAATAATGATGGGTCCGTTGCTCGAGGGTGTGATTCAAAATATGGCCTAAACCAGAAACAAGTTGTCATACAAACCTGGTAATGGTTTAAAATAAAGCTAATCAAAAGCATTTTTCTCACAAACTTCTGGCAACATACTGGTCCAGCCAAATTATCCCAAATACAGGAGTAGTCTTTCTCAATCTTTTTTTTTCTCCAGTCCTTCCAGCTCTTTTTTGCAGATGATGCCTTAACTTCAACATGGCTAAACAGTACTATTCACCTTCTCTGTGTAATTTTCATTTCATAGACTATTACCATTGCCTCATTCTTCTGGCTTTTTTTCCAAGCTGAAGTCCCAGTCTATTCAATTTCTCCTTGTATAGAAACTATTCTACAACTCCCATTGTCTCTGTGTATTTCCTCGTTTGTTTCTCATCTAGCTGAGGTGGGGTGAAGGTGCAGCACTGCCGATGGAATTTTAGCACCGTTCAGATAAAGGAGAGTGAAAGGGCCTTAGGCCTCCCAGGACTGGGCTTTGTCTGCTCGAGGTTGGTCGGAATAAGTTCACTTTAAAAGAAAAAAATCGAGATGAAAAAAAGGACAAAAAGATCCAAGTGAATAGCATCATCTTCATCATGACCCCATTAAGTTTAATAAAATGTTAAAATGAGACAGTGCTCACCCACTGTTTTATCTTTACTTCATCGCTTTTTCCTACTAGCAGTGCATCAATAACCTGCAGTAAATTCTAACTGATTGAACAAAAAGTTATATTTAATTGGGAAATCAATGAGCAGGAATAGGGCACTGAGGTCATATAGATTGTATCATCCTGACCAATCTAACTCACTTGCCCTTTGAGCTGGTCTTTCATCATTATATTTCACTTGCCAATTCTTCAACGGTCTTAATTATGGGCACAGCAATTTGTCTTCAAATATCACAGTACAGTGAAATCTATGCATCAATAAATACAGCTCAAAAGCTGTTTTCCACACTGCTGGAGAGTTAATTGCTTCTATGGTTAAAGCAAATGCTGTAATTCTTTACATTTGTGGTGCTTTTCAACATCTTCAAGTGACTGGAGGCCATTCAGCATTGCTAAATTAAAGGGAAACACGGCTTTGAATATGAAGATTGGTTCTGGGCAATTTTTGACACTTTATCTGTACAGAACATTCTGCCCTGTGCTGCGGTTGGAGCATGGGTAAGAAATAGCAGAGGACACTTTGGAAAGCATATCTCGTGTAGCTGGAAGGATCTGCTGGTTGTTCATTTTCACATCAGCTATGTGCTGGGGAAGTGGTGACTACTGTATTTGCAAATTTTGGCCAGTCTAGGAAAAGCAGCTTTTTCTGTTCAGGAAATGCCATTCTAGTGCTGTCTTTGTGTTTGTCCTCTTCAAAACAGGAATCTTCTCTAAGTTGTTAGTGCCACTTGGAAATCATGGAGTGCAAGTAAGCCTTGAAAAATTGGCCTCTGAGCAAGTGTAATGGTGAAGTCCACGGCTGTGGAAGACATTGGTTGGGCTGAGTGACTTCCTTTTGTGGAGTTGCCTCAGCCAACCCCCCAGGCCATATAAAGCACATGTGTTTTTATTGTGCTCTTCTTTTCTCATGCCATAGCTGTTGTGCTCCCTGATTCCTAAACCACTTAAAAGCTACAGCATTGCTTTCTTTACTGACAGCTTGCCTCAACCTGATTTCTGAGTAGCTGTCAATATTTTCTGCCCTTGTAGCAGGCAACCCAAGATCCTTCTATGAAACATTCTGACATCTCTGATAGGCAAGATGTCATTTCTGCCTGATGTTATCTTAGCAGGGGAGATGGGATGGGAGCAGACCTAGGGCCACCCATCCTGGTTTGCAAGTGTGCTGTGGGCACTGGGCTCTTTTGAGTTTCTCTACCAGGAATACTTGCTTGGTTGCTTGAAAAAGTTGAATTTCAAGTGAAGCAGTGTACATGGGTGATTATTTTAACCTACAGCCCATGAGAGGCTCCAGTCCACATTATATTGTGGATGCATCAGGGAATCACTTTTGGGGCAAAGAATGCTGCAGTGTGCTCAGGAATGAAGATTGACATCTGGGCATTCTTGTTGCCTCAAGCAGGTGTTGCTTGACTGTATGTGAATAACTAAATATGCATTGGTCCTCCTTGTTGCTGCATTCAAAGATCTGTTAATCATGTTTGGCATTTAAATGAGCTGAGGTCAAACCGCAGGACTGAATTAAGTAGTGAAGAGGCTGAATCCTAGGTCTTGACCATCCTAAACAAAAACCTTATTAGGCAGAACTCCTGTTATTTTGGCTTTTCTTATCTAAACCCACAGTCATGCAGCTGAGGAACCTCTCTTGACCAAAAGTTCCATATCCAAGGCATGAATTGCAAGAAACTTATTCTCTGAGCCAAGCAGAGTGGAGCTATTGAGTAAGTGTGCTACTGCATGCATAAATATCCAGAAGACAAATCAATTATATCTACATTTGAAATAATGGAAATAAAGCTACTATAATTGAACATTATCACACATTTTGAAGTTCTTGGCTTGGAGAGACAATATCTCAGCTTCTGCTTGGAAGATCATGGAAGATTCTCAGCCCACACAGGGGCACTGACAAGACAAATACGCTTTAGAGAAACCACAGCACACTTGTCTGTACCTGTGCTGGTTTTAGTTGGGACAGAGTTAATTTTCTTCACAGTATCTAGTATGAGGCTGTGTGTTGGATCTGTGCAAGGCTATGCTTTGGGTTTGTGCTGAGAAGCATTTTGATAACACTAATGATTTTAGTTGTTGCTGAGGTGTGTTTGTAGCAAGACAAGGACTATTTTCCATTTCTGGTACTGCGTCTATGTTCCTAACTTCTCTACAAGGAGCTGTAGGGGACACAGTCCAGGCAGCTGACCCAGACTGACCCAAGGGGTATTTAATTCCATAAAACATCATGCTCATTATGTAAGTTGGGGGTGTGCTGGGGGCCGTGGTGTCTGCCTTTCTTGTTCTCTCTCTTTCTCTCTCTCTCTCAGTGTCTATTTCTTGCTTCTTGGGGCTTGCTGCGGCTCTGGTGTGATCTCTCTCTCAGGCTTGGCCTGGCTTTTGGGCTTTGGGGCTCTCTGGCTCTGGCTACTCAGGATCTGGCTGGGGATCAGTTGGCAGGTGGTGAGTAGTTGTATAATTTATTTTCCATTATTGTATTTACATAGTATTAGTGGTAGTATTATTTTCATTACTTATTATTATGTAATATTAACATTATTAGTATTGTTAGTATTATTAGTATCACTATTCAATTAATTTATAGTCAATTATTATATTTTTCTTGTCTCAACCCATAAGTTTCCTTGTCTTTTCCTCCGATTCCCCTCCTCAACTGAAGAGGGAGGAGGTGAGCGAGCAGCTGTGTGGTATTTGGCTGCTGGCTGGGATTAAACCATAATGGTATCTTAGACTCTATCAGTCCCCAGAGCCTATCAAAAAAAGTGACAGCCATGGGAGAGGTTTGGGCTTCTGCTTTGGCTGTGTTTCCAATCTTGGAAAGCTTTTGCATGGAATTTTTGTACATCAAAACAATGTACTGGATTTAGCTTACATTATTCTTATGTCCATCTCTAAAAAAAAAAGAATAATGAACTAAGTTATTACTATTGGGGCATTTATACTGTTGAGTTTTTTCCCTACTGTATTCACAACACTTTCTTAAGGAGGTCAACCACACTACCTGCATCTTTGTGGATAGGCTTGAAAGCTCTGAAGGCTAAATATTGCCTCCAAGAAAACCTAAACCAAACATGAATCCTGTCCCCAAGTAGGCACCAATGACCTAATCACCATATTTAATGATAGGCTTAATGGAGCTTGCCTTGGAAAGTGATGGAGCCCATGCAGAATTAGGCAGCTGGTCAGAACATGCAGGACTAATATTTAGAGAATATTGAATAAGGGCCTTCATTGGGAATTTCAAGTGCCTCCCAAGGTAGGTTTTAAAAAAAAAATTTCCAAGTATTCATGCCAATAGTTCCCAATTTTTCTGTCCAAAAGGCATCAACACTGAACCAACAGCATGCAGTGTGAGGCCTCCTGTGTTGAGCTCTGTCTTCATATAGACCTCAAGAAGCAGGGGATCCTACAGCTATTGGAGGATCTTGTGGTGAGCATATTGTCCCCTATCCAAGATACAAGGATCCTTTTCTATGTGAATGATGTATTTGTTTGCAGGTAGTTTATAGATGGAAAGATTTGGGTTAAATGAAGGACGTACAGCTTCTAAACAGTGAGAGTGCTAGAAAGAAAACACAAACCATTAATTATGCACTTGTGTCCACATCTCAGGTCCTACCCCAACCAGCTCTGGCTGATACACAGAAGAAGACAAGTACCCCTTTGTCATTAAATCCCTGTGGTTGGTCCCCTGCCCCTGCACATAGAAATTACTTGCTGAAGTGCTACGTCACTAGATACTTTTTTTGATCTTCTCTCGCAGAGGAAAACATGCAAACTCCATTTTTTTTCTTTGGTCACAGGATCTTGTCTTATCTTTTTATGGAGCTTTGAAAAGCAGTCAGCTTTGTAGGCTTTGTGCGGATATTGAAGCTATTATCTAGTATGCTGATGTTGGCTGGGGTAGAATTGTGGCTTAAAACCACAAAAACCTTAAAAGGATGTTGTGTGGGATGGTATTGAAGGCTTTGCACAAGTCCAGTTAGATGACATAGGTTGCCCATCCTCTATCCAAGGTCGTGACCCCATCGTAGATGCCACCATATTCGTCAGGCACGATCTGCCCTTGGTGAAGCCATGCTGGCTGTCACCAATCACCTCCTCATTCTCCATGTGCCTCAGCATGGTTTCCAGGAGGATCTGCTCCATGATCTTGCCAGGCACAGAGGTGAGACTGACTGGCCTGTAGTTTCCCATGTCCTCTTTTTTACCTTTTTAAAGATGGGGGTTATGTTTCCCCTTTTCCAGTCAGCGGGAACTTCACCAGACTGCCATGACTTTTCAAATATAATGGATAAAGGTTTCACAACCCCAGTGTTCATAATATGACATCATGTTCAGCATGTAAGGCTGGGGGAAAGAGGAGGGGAACATGTGGAGTGATGGTGTTTGTCTTCCCAAGTATCTGTTACACATGATGGAGCCCTGCTTTCCTGGATATGGCTGAACACCTGCTGTCGATAGGAAGTGGTAAAATAATTCCTGGTTTTGCTTTGCTTACATGCGTGGCTTTTGTTTTACCTGTTAAACTGTCTTTATCTTAACCCATCAGTTTTCTCACTTTTACATTTCCAATTCTCTCTCTCATTCTGCCATGGGGTGAGTGAGCGAGCAGCTGTGTGGTGCGCAGCTGCCAGCTCAGGTTAAACGTTACATCTAGTTTTTTGTTTTGCTGTTGGGGATTTGGCTAGATTATGTCCCTTTGGCACATAAACCCTAACTGTATGTTTTCCATGCATGACTGATGTGGTGATAGATCATCTTACAAAAGCTGGAAAAGAGTGTCTTGTGACTTTGCCTTGAGCAAACTGACCTTCCTAAAACTAAAGCTTCACCTTTGTGAATGCAGCTTTAGTGTTTCCTTTGAAAGATAATTCTTTTCGTGAGTAACAAGCTCTATAGCTGTGTATTGCAACACTTTCTGCCTACAAAGAATTCGATCTTCTTGAGGAGATAGCAATGGTTAAGTGTTCATTTCTTTTACAGAGTATAGATCTGATTATTCTCCAGTCAATTCAGTGTTTTTCTTGAGGCCTTCTCTGGTAGACACAGGCAGTGAAATAAATCAAAATTATGAAGAATATCACTGTAGACAGCGAAAGGAGAAATAATTGTAGGAAGAGGTCACCTTGGTACGCAGGCACCATATCCAGATATACTGACAGTTATGCAGATTTCTGTGGGTTTCCACATGTATTTAAAAATACTGATAAAATTTAATGGTGGATACACGTACAAATGAAGTGAAGGAATGCTTTTCTTCCCTTTTTTAGAGCACAGATTAAGCAGGGCTATCACTTTACTGGAATATTTCTTGAGACCATTATTTAGTTTTGGTGCAATTTCCTTAAGTCCAGCTTTGCCACCCTTTTATTCATATCAGGATGGGAGTACTCACGCTAGAGCTCTAGTGATGTCAATAATGTTGACAGGGCTTGTACCAGTATATAATAAATGAGAAATTAGAGTAGCAGAAAAGAACTGTGGCAGGACAGAGAGAAGAGAGTCTTTACATATGATTAAATAGATGATAGGTTGATCCTGAGCTTCCTGAGTTGGTGCAAATACAAAGGCCACTTCTACTTTCAAGGAAGTGCATCCTTTACATGCAATTGAATGGAAGGAGAGTTGCAGATCAAATAATTTTTTATGCTGAGTCCAAGACTAGGCAGAAACATTCTTCACCTTAAGAAAGTGAATCGAATGAAAAATAAAGTCCATTCCCAATATGCAAAAGAGAAACTTCTACACATGGCAGGTTCATACTGCAAACAGGCTTTTATCCTTCGTGGAAAAGCTATGTGGAAGAAAAAGAAGTAGCATGACTTTAGATGACCAGGAATATTCAAAGAAAATAATCAACTGGGAAACTGAGCAAAGAGGTGCTGTTGGTAGCAAATAGTAAAGATCTTTGAAGAGCTTCCTCCAGTGACAGAAATAGTTGTACTAGAAGCGAGAAGTGTTGACTCCTGATTCTGCAGATTATACTAAAATCCTTCTCCAGTTCTTCCACATCCCAAATGGGAATAGTCCCTGTTCACTTACAGTTAAATGAAGTTGGGAAGTGTAACTGTCAGCAGATGACTCCCATAAAAGTCCACTCTCAGCAATGCGCTGTACCATCTGAAACAATGCCAAGTCCCTCATGTGTCTTGATTACACAGAAATTTTCCATTATTAGCCAAATTCATGCCAACATACCCACCCTTGTGCCATATGAATAGTTGGAACTGCAGCAACTGCTGTTATTAAAGGGAAGAATGAAGGGAAAGTTTGTGTTCGGTGTCAGTCTCCTTCAAAAGGTATTGGAAGTTACTGGTGTTGCTGAAACACTTTCACCAATGTATGATTTCTGCTCCTTCCCCTGGTCTCATAGTCCATATCCCTTGACTCCGAGACATTAAATATAAAAACCTTTGGCAGCAGCAAGTGGTACATCAAAGCTGAGTACTGAATCTTGGAGTTGCTGTATTCCTTGACATCGAAGGTTATTTATTTTTATTTCTCAGAAGTCTGATAAATTTACCAATTCAATTCGTGTCAGGCCTTTGTTTGGGTCAGTAAAGGAAATTGATTTTTGCAAGGAAGCAGCTGATTTCTGTGAGGACACGGGAACCTTCATACTTTACTCAACCAGACATCCAGAGCTAGAAGAATAACGATAAATCCATTACTCTTCAGTGGCATGGCTTGTAATGGTGTGAGGCTGAGAGGGGCATGGGAAAAGAAGTGTGACTCGATGTCTGGGTTCTTTTTGCTTCCAGAATATGAAAGCTACTGTAGCTCTTGTTAAAGAGCTGCATGTATCAGCAGTGCCTGATGAAGACAAGGCAGGATCAAGGATCTTCTGCCTCATACCTATGTCCTCTCTCTACACCAGCTTGGGTGGGTGGGATGTTTGGTCTGGATGAGCTGGTCAGGAGTTTGTATTTGTGTGTGTTGAAAGGGAGGACAGCTCAGTCATCACCATTTCCTTTAGTGGACAGAAAAAGCAAACCCCAAGCTAACTCCTTTTTGTGCTGCAATGCTGGTAGAGGCCACGTAAAGAAGTGCTTCCAGGACACCAGCCCATGCTGACCTTCTGGGAAAATTGTGTGATTTTTAGCAATAACCAGTCTAAGGTGGGTGTGGAAAACCTCTGTAGTTTGTCCTGATAAGACAGGAACCTGCCATCTTCAGAGGGAAGCCTAGGTCTAGATAGACCTGCACAGGTAATATTACATCGGAGTCTTTTCTACTGCTGTGAGCTCTCTGGTCTGTGACCAGGGCCACCTTCTGCACACAGGATTGCAGAGTAAGGAGTCCTTGGGCATCATGCTTTGCTCCTGTCCCTCCTCTCATGTCACCAGACACGCTAGTGGTGACTATGAATAACACTCAAGTGTGAGAGAGCAGTGACCAGGTTTTCCCTAAACCGACTAAAAGAACATCAGGAAAAGGCAAGTATTGAAGAAAAAAGACAATTTGGAACTGTTTCACTTTACAGAAAGAAACTGTGTCCTGGAAGAAACTCAGACACAATTGGGATATATCCTGATTTTGGAGAAGAGTTGGCTAGCTTGCGTGAAAGAAATTAAGAAGAAAGGATACAGAACCCTGTGTGAAGTAACTAATCCTCTCCTCAGTTCTGTATCAAGGTTTTAAGAAGCATGAGCTTTGTGTTTTAAGAACTGAGGTTCTTAAAGGTTCTTAAGGTTTTAAGAAGCATGAGCTTTGTGTTAAATTTACAGGCCCTTTTTTCCACACAAACGTGATCTCTCCCCTGTGAAGCAATTAGCTATTAAGAATCAGTTTCATCTTCATCCTCATGATTCATGCCACACATTTGTGTTCATTGCAGAAGGCAAGTTTAGTCCCTTATGTAGAAAGCCCTATATAATTTTATAGTCATCTGCAGGAAGAGCATAACTCAGTGTAATTTGTGGTGCGCGGCTCACCTGTTGTGTAGCACTGGGTACACTTGCAGAGCTATCCATTAAGAGAGCTGTCATCATGGTTTTTCAGCAGTAGGAGCTGAACAGCTGCTTTTGGGGGCTGATCTGGTAAGTCTGTGTTGTATTCAGAGAATGGGGATGCTCAGAATATGTCTCCAGAGGCAGACAGTTCTGCACTGGGATGCTCTTGCACCACATTTTCAAAAAGTAGTGTGTGATGCTAATTTTAACTACCACAGGCAAGGGAGAGGAAACAGAATTTTTATATTGTAGTGAACTATTCTGTTTTTTTCTGAGCAAAATAACCAGACTCTGCCACTGCTGTGGCTGTGAGCAAATACAAAGATACCCAGGTTAAAGGTATAGTTAAAGCCACAGCTGATTAAAAGTAAGACAGTGGTGATGCTGGTATGGCTTTGAGATGCCCAGGGGGATTATTTCTTTCATTGTCTCTAGGTCTGATGTAAGCATGGCTGTCATCGTTCCTCTAAGTAAGCAAGACACACACTGCGAATAAAAAAAGACTGTCTGAATAGGACACCTTTCTGTCACTTAGTGAAGAGGTTGTAAAGCTAGCTGAAGTCTGTCAATTCTTTGTGTGGCCCACAAGCCAACCAGTCCTGGCTAAAGGGCAGCTTTACAGGTCAGATTCTCAGATGTTATGATAAGGTATGCAGCATTGCAGGCAGGGGAGTGTGCTGGTTTTGGTTGGCATAGAGTTGATTTTCCTCACAGTAACTAGTATGAGGCTATATTTTGGATTTGTGTTGAGAACAATGTTGATAATGTACTCATGTTTTTAGTTGTTGCCAAGCAGTGTTTACATTAAGTGAAGGACTTTTTCAGTGTCTTGTACTGCACCTGTGTTCCAAGCTTCTTCTCTACAAGAAGCTGGGAGGGGACACAGCCAGGACAGCTGACCCAAACTGAACCACGGGGTATTTCATTCCACAAAACATCATGCTTAGTATATAAGGGGGGTAGAGGGAGTTGGTCATAGTACTCTTGAGATGCTTTTGGGCTTTCATGGACTTCTCATTGGCATGCCCAGAGGATTTTGGATGCAATCCAAATTGTGGATGCCCCATCCCTGGCTGTCTTCAAGGCCAGGCTGGATGAGGCTCTGAGCAACCTGGTCTAGTGGAAGGTGTCCCTGCCCATGGCAGGGGGGTTGGAACTAGATGGTCTTTAAGGTCCCTTGCAACCCAAACCATTCTATGATACTCTTTTTGGCTCTGGCTCCTGCAGCTTGGGGACTGACTGGGTGTCAGTCGGTGCATGGTGAGCAGTTGTATAATTTTTTTTTTCCCGATTTCTCATCCTTTTCATTGCATATTCTGATCATTGTTAGTATTATTTTTATTATTTTCATTACATAGTATTAGTAGCATCATTATTTTATTTAATTTCATTTTTAATTAATAAACTGTTCTTATCTCAACTGTTATATTTTGTCTCCAATTGTCTCCCCCATCCTGGGAAAGGGGGAGGTGAGTGAACAGCTGTGTGGTACTTGGCTGCTGACTGGGGGTAAAGCAAGACAGGGAGGAATCCCAGTGCACACAGGATGATGCAGTATAGAGTTTACAGTCTATATTCTTCTTTTATATCATTAGAGCCATATTTTGTAAATCCATTACACAGGTCAACAACTACTAATCCTCTGCACCAGCCTTTTTCATCTTTTTCATCACATTTGATCCACTTGTTCTTTCTAACCCTCAGTGGGGACAGGGAAGCACATGCTGTAGGGTATTCTTATTCATCCCATGAGATTATTAAATCATGTTGTTTTCTTCAGGATGTAATCACTTAAATAGTTAAGAAATGAAAAATGATTTTTTTCATTTGGTAAGTAAACGTTGAGTTTTTGGTTCCATTAGGCGTCTGGCTGCACTGATCACTCTCAGAGAGAGGAGACTGAGAGGGATACTAGTTTGTATATTCCAGATGAACTGATTTCTGGAAGTTACATTTTGGTCCAAAAGATTAAGCTCTCTGCTCTGTTTCATGTGTTTGAAGGACAGGATGCTTTGTTTTCTCTGGCAGCAAGCCCAATATTTCTGTTATGTCTTCAGATCCTTTTTGACTTTCCTTGTATGTTCCTTCTTATTTGTTCCAGTTAGCAATATGTCTCCCTGATAAGAAGCACTGCCATTTAGCTCCCAGCAGACCAGGCTTTTCTGCTCTTGAACACTGGAGCTTATTAACTTGGAAGATACTTAAGCTAACATTTATTTTAGCACATCTCATACTACTTGGCTGGTACTTCCGAAATAGAAAATGAACCACATATTCCATTTTAGTGGGTTTTTTTAATCCAAATTAAGTCATGGCTTCTCTCCGATTATTAATTTCATTTGAGCTAATTGACACTGGTATTAGCTCTATCGAAAATGGAAGGTGTTTTGTGTTGTTCCACACCTGAACATACACTTTGCAGATAGTAGCAGAAAAATATAGTTCCTTTGATAGACAGAGATAATCTCTAATTCTGCAAAAACTGTAGTTTTATAGAGATTTTCTTCTTGTACTGTTCTCTGGAATAACAGGGCAGTATTCATCTCTACTCGTTAGAGATCTACCTCTGAAGGACCTACGCCCAAGCTAATCACCCTGGGTTCCCCTTTGGGAATTTGTAGGTCATGTTTCTCAGGAACAAACATGGATCGCTGCTACAGCTGGAGTGACTTTCCCTCCTTTGATGTTCAAAGGAGTCTGAAATGTGCTTGCACTGTAATGTCTGTGATCAGGTAAATCTTACCATAGTTTCCTGGTAGCTTGCTTAGAATTACAAAATGTTACAGAATGAATGGTGTCACTGATGGGACAGCCTTTCTGTAACTCCTAGGATGCTGAGTCCAGGATGGGTTTAGACATGGATGGGTGAACTGAACCACCCTTCTTTGTATTCTGGCTAAATACCCCCCCACCTCTTGTTCTCTTTTCTTGAACTTGGGTTCTTTCTGTTGCTGCCCTCTGCACTTTCTTCAAAAGCCCACATCTTTCCTGAAGTGTGGGGTGAAGAGCTGGATAGACCAGTCAAAGCTATCACTGTGGGATGGGTTCTCAGAGTCTATATTCCTGCTTATGTCTCCTACTACTGTTTGCCTTGCTTGTGCTGTTGCTGGCTTATTTTCCGATCATGATCTACGACAATGAACTGCTTGTTCCAGATCTGAGCTTGAGTACCCAAAACGAACCCAAACCATTCTTTGATTCCAACCCAAACCGTTCTATGACTCTATGATCATGCGTTGGGCAAAGGAGGACTCAGAAAACAGGGTCTTTAGGAACATCCTACACCCTGGCTCTGAAATATGCTAACTTGAACCAAAACATGATTTTTCTTTACACAGCAAGTTTAATACAAAGATATTTAGTTCTAAGTAAGTTGTGTTACACTGCTTTGAATTTTTGAGTAGATAGCATTCCAATTCAATTTTCTGTAAATCTTTTAGAACACTTTAATGACAAAAAATGTCCTTGCTTGACTGAATTAGCTTAATTAAAAATGATGTAAATTGCTAATTCTAGTAATAATTTAAATTAGTAAGTGGGGAGTCTTGATTTAAGTAATCTATTATAATCTTGTTTTGAATTTATAATTATAATTATTTTACCAAAGACAGGTTAGTCCTTACTGATAAAGAACCATTAAAGCAACTGGATTTGGGACTTAATAGATCTTTACAATAAATTTAGTATTTTTCTGCTAATGAAGACAATATTTGTATATATGTACCATATGTATGTGAGTAGGGAGACATAGATCTATACCCATATAGATACTTATGTGGAATTTTGTATGTGTCTATATTAACAAAGCTTAACATACACTTATTCTGATCATTTTGTCTCACATTTTCACTATATAAGATGATGAATGATACATTTCTTTTCTAGTAGATGATTAATGTTTTATGTGCAATTTGTGTCAAATTACATTTAAATGGGAATAAAATTCAATTAAACACACAGAAACATTTTAATGTTTAATTTAATAAAACTACCTTCACTGAGGTAGATATATCAGGGAAAAAAGTTGATGGAAAATGTTTCATATTCAAAACATCATTCAATAAACAAATGAAATATTACCATTAATTGGGTAGCAAACCTCATTACTTCTTGTCATCATGCCCTTTAAGATTTTAAAACTATTGGATCTGTTCTGCTCTGATTGCATCTTTTGTCTTAAACCACAGGAAGAAGAGATACTGTCCTACTTCTAGCCATATTAATATCTCTGCAAAGTGGACTTATTCCAGTGTGTGGCTGGATGAGGCTTGGAGCAACCTGGTCTAGTGGAAGGTGTCCCTGCCCATGGCAGGGAGGTTGGAACTAGATGATCTTTAAGGTCCCTTCCAACCCAAACCATTCTGTGATTCTCTATTTTGAAAGAAAGAGTTGCTGAACTGATACTTGATGAAATGGAAATTAATATTATCACATGGAAAAGAGAGTCCAAATGTCAAAAAAAGTTTTATAACTTGAGCAAATTCAGGTTTCAGGTAACAAATTGGTAACTTCAACCTATTTGGCAGTTTGCTTTTTCTTTAAAAATTTAGGCAGTAAACATTTATTTTAATTTAAATGAATTTAATTATATTAGTTCATTCTTCAGAACAGGCAGCCATAATTTCAAATGCCTTATTTTAAGACAAAACTCAATTATCCAAAGTAAAAACTGATTTAAATAATAATCAGTTTTCATCTTCTGCACTAACACATAGACTTAAAGCAATTGAAAATAACAATTAAAATGAAGGTCATTCCTTTCATCCATAGAAAGCAGACCTACAGGTCATCCAAAACACTTTTTCAAGGGGAAAAAAATACATAGAATCATAGAAACAAAGCAAAACCACTGCAGGGTGACACTAGACATCAAATGGTCAAGTTCGAGTACTTAATGCAGGCCGTTTACTCTTGTTACAGCAGAGCAGGGGTTATGGTCTGTTTTTGTCAGTGTGAAGGCAGCTTCCACTTCCTGATGGAGAGTTATCTCCAGCCGGGGAAGCGGAGGGGCACTGTGTGATGGGCCAAGCTCAGTCTGCGTGTCTGGTCAGTGCGCTGCCTGTGTCCACCCAGTGCGATTGCCAAGCCGGGAGGATTTGCTTGATAGGACAAGCACTACGATGAATAGAACATTTTTGAATGGGGGCTGGTGTGTCCAGCTTGGTTTGGATGACAGCTGTCCGTCAAAGTTGATCTATCATTCCCCTCCTCAGCTGGGCAGGGGAGAGAAAATGTAAGGAAAGGCTTGTGGTTGAGAACAGGACAGGGAAGGGTCACTCACCAGTTATGGTCACAGGCAAAACAGACTCAACTTGGGGAAAAACTAATTTATGACCAACCAAATCACAGTAGGATAATGAAAAATAAACCCAGATCTTAAAACCCCTTTCCCCCATCCCTCTCTTCTTCCCAAGCTCAGCTTTGCTCTCCATTTCTCTCCCTCCTCCCCCCGAGCAGGGAGACGGAGAATGGGGGTTGTCGTCAATCCATCACACGGTGTCTCTGCAGCTCCTTCCTCCTCAGGGCAGGATCCTCACACTCTGCCCCTGCTCCAGCGTGGGGTCCCTCCCACAGGACACAGTCCTCCACCAACTTCTCCAAACTGAGTCCTTCCCACGGGCTGCAGTTCTTCACAAACTGCTCCTGCGTGAGTCCCCTCACGGGGTGCCGTCCTTCAGGAGCAGCTGCTCCAGCCTGGGTCCCCCGGGGTCTCCAGTGCTGCCAGCAAACCTGCTCCAGCCTGGGCTCCTCTCCCCATGGGGCCACAGCTCCTGCCAGGAGCCTGCTCCAGCGTGGGCTGCCCCTGGGGTCACAACCTCCTCCGGGCATACCCCTGCTCCAGCGTGGGGTCCTTCCTGGGCTGCAGGTGGGTCTGTGCCCCCCACCTCCCCATGACCCTCCATGGCTGCATGGCTGCTGGGGAATCTCTGCTCCGGCACCTGGAGCAGCTCCTCCCCCTCCTGCTCCGCTGACCTGGCTGTCTGCACAGTTGTATCTCACACATATTCTCACTCACGTCTTCACCTGCAGTTGCAGGTGTGTGTGTCCCCTCCCCGATCTCTAGTTGCTTGTTTTGCTCTTGATATTAGGTAGCTGGAAATGATGCAGTCAGATTCATGCCTGTATTTAATAGTAGGTGTGAAAACACAACCTCACATCCTACCTGCATAGATGATAGTCTGCTGTACAGGACTTCCCTCCAGCCCTGACCATGACAGCAGAGAGATCCTTCGGACTGTGACCACTGAGGAAGGCAGGGCACAGCTTGCTTGTGCTTTAGAGCTGATCGAAGCTCTCTCTCCTATCCATCTGTTTACTTGTAGAATGGTGGCAGATGTAACGCCTGAATGTAGCTCTGAACTTAGGAGTTGCAGTTTTCTTTGGTTTTCCTTTCTGCACCTTATTTTCTAATCTAATGGCTGGTTGAATGACATATGGAGCCTTCCAGTTTTTAATCCTGCCTAGCAGACAGGGAAAAAGTCTGTGTGTTTCAGTAGTAATCTACTAAAGAAATCTATTGTAGATAAAACAATTATGTCTTTCATTTGTTCTTTTTTTCCCTTGAGCTGACATACAGTTCTTTCCAACTCTATAAAGGTGTTTTATTGCACTTACTAAAAATGTCAAGGATACTAAAAAGCAATGCATAATTTACAACAGACTTTGTAGGCAATGGAGTCCTTACAGCCACAGCTTCCTGAGAATATATTTATTACTATTTTACTACCTGGTGTAGTATCCAGGTTCAACTTCCAGAGTATTTGGTGAAAAAACCAGAAGGAAAGGAGAGGACTGATGGTAGAAACAAGTGGGTGATTACTGGACATTTGCTAATTTACCTAAGATAAATGGATATTATTAACTTTGTTGACCACACTGAAGTGCTTTAATTATGCAGAAATGCAGGCAGGAAAACATTAAGCTGAAGAAATGTGCTTGAAATAAAGTGTTGGGGTGCTAAGAAGAAGAAGTCATCCCATTCTAGCAACATTAACATGACCTTGGTTATTGATTAAAAAGCAAAGGGAAGATGGGATGTTTTAATTCAGTTTTAATGTCTGGGTTCTTTGCTGGAGTTGGTGTTGGTTAGTAATGAACTGCAGGGTTCAGATGTACAATAATCACGATGACTTCTCTGTCATCACTTCTATACGACATGAAAGTATTTTCATGTCAACTTGACGAAAGTGATCTGTGTAAGCACAAACTATGCTGTTTTCAAGTATTAGAGCAGCCTTTTAGCACCTTCCATTACCTGAAGGGAGCTGACAAGAAAGATGGAGGGGGACCAATTACAAGGGCCTGTAGTGACAGAACAAGGGGTAATGGGTTTAAACTGAAAGCAGGGAGATTTAGATTGGATATCAGGAAGAAGTTCTTCATGGAGAGGGGGGGGAGAAATTGGATCAGGTTTCCCAGAGAAGCTGTGGATGCCCCATCCCTGGAAGAGTTCAAGGCCAGGCTGGATGAGGCTTGGAGCAACCTGGTCTAGTGGAAGGGGTCCCTGCCCATGGCAGGGGATTCGGAACTGGGTGGTCTTTAAGGTCCCTTCCAACCCAAACCATTCTGTGATTCTATGATGAACCAGAACGGCTAAGAAGTCCCTAGGAAACGAATGCAATCGTAGGTACAATCGCTTGCAAGCTGTGTTTCTAGGGTAAGGTTTTTGGAGCAATGTGTTTAAGTAAGTAAGCCACGCATCCTCTAGGATGCTAGGCTTTTAGAAAAGAAAGCTATCGCTGCAATTTCAGTCAGAAATAGCATTTTCTGTCTCTGTATTGATTTCTGCTGAGGCAGCGTGCACAGGTTTGTCATCATTTTGGTGCGCTTGTTCAGAGATGAAACTATCAAAAGCAACAAGTGTTAATAGGGCCCCATTTAATTTTAATTTACTCTGACAGTCAATACCTCACACTCTGTGTAACAGCCCTTTAGTTACCACAGGAAATGTCTTAAATGCTGAGAGGAGTCAGCCTGAATGAAGGAATATTGAGGAAATGTGTTGACATTAGTGACTGCCTGGGCTTGTGCTAGCCCTGAGCTAGCCAGCACACGGCTCTTTCACCAGGGCTTACAGTCCAGGCACAATGTCTTGAGTCTAGCTTCCTTTTCTGAAACAGGATGACAAGACCCGTCATCCCTGATAATCCCTTTAGTAGTTATTGGATCAGGGAATGGTGTCACAGCACCCGGCTGGAGGGATTGCGCTCCCTGCTGGCATCGTCTTGCAATTGGCACTGAGGAAAAGCCTTTGGGAATGAAGTCCCTTATCATACCATTGTCATTAGCTTTCTTGAAGAACTCATAACTACTCTTGGGACCACTTGAATGCATGTTGCTGAGCACTTTGGTAAGTGCTTGCATTCTTAAAGCCATTGACTGGAAATGGCACAAAAAGAGAACTAGCTGGTATTAATACCTGGAGCCGTTCATTCTTGCACATCAGATTTCCTTCTTCCATAGCAAATTCTTCATAGTAACAATATGCAAGGTGATCAAAGTGAGCTGTGCTTTTCCTTTCATTTTTTTTTCTCACTTGATTCACTTTATTTCTTTAGTTAGAAACAATAAGGTGTGGCTATCAACAATGAAGAGGCCAGGCCAATCAAAGTCAGGCTGGATGAGGCTGAGCAATGTGGTCAAGTGGAAGGTGTCCCTGCCCATGGCAGGGGGTTTGGAACTAGATGGTCTTTAAGGTCCCTTCCAACCCAAACCATTCAGTGATTCTATGAAAAGGGGCCTGAATTTACTAGAACAACAGTGGGTTTTTTAAGTGATCCATCTCAACGACCCTCACTAGTGCTGTATGCTTCTGAAGACTGCCTTAAATTGACATGCTTAGTTTAAAGCTTACTGCTTTTCTGCATGGGTCTCTGATAAATAAGGTATTGTCTTTTCTAGTAACAGGCCACAAGCTTTGTGCTGAATTTGCAAGCCTGCAGGACTGAAGCGTGTCAGGTTTGCTTCATCTGAACTCTTCATGACCCGCCTGAGCTTTGTTTTACTTGCTGTAGCTGTAACAGCAATTTTTCTAATTGACCAGGTATCTACGGCTAATTTATTTTGTTTGTCTTTCCATTATACCTCCATGCTTTTATGGCTTTAATGTAATGATGGTAGTATAGAGAAATACAAGCCTGGTAGGATAGCAGAGAACTGGACACACAGCACAGAGGAGCACGGGCAGGGGATAAGAGGTGGGGCACATTTGACACTGGGGGGCCAACAACTATAAACAACTCACCCATGGTCAGTTAAATGAAATGCAGACCTGGAGCTGGTCAAACCGAGTTTTAGAGGTAACAAAGAGAGCAGTAAACAACCACCTGACGTACCTAAAAGGCATGATATATAGTAAATTTAGATATGACATGGAGCTGTGAACAGATTAAGAAAGAGCAAGGTGTAAAAGCATGTTAACAAGTATATAAAATGGATTTCCAAATGGATCCATAAATCAATTTTCCCTAAAGGGAGGAAGAAGAAACCAATATGACGATTGTATTCCTCCCAGTCAAGGAATGCAGATGCTGATAGCGTGCTCCATTCCCGCCTCTGGAATGAAACTACCAACATTGTGACGTAGAAGAGCAGGGTAAGGGTGAGCATAACATCAGGAAAAGGGATAGAAATTAAGATAGGTATGTATAATTATTTTAATTATATTATCATGGTTATTATGTGGACTTTTTCAC
The DNA here is from genome assembly GCF_000690775.1 of Eurypyga helias. Classification (NCBI taxonomy): domain Eukaryota; kingdom Metazoa; phylum Chordata; class Aves; order Eurypygiformes; family Eurypygidae; genus Eurypyga; species Eurypyga helias. Next base: position 24,811 of record NW_010263806.1, read on the forward strand.
CTAGGAGTTTTCTTTTTTCTGTAATAATTAGACCTGGACTAATAATGATTAGATATTTACGATTTCAGTTACACTAACAGTAGATTTTTGGCTTTATATGTATCAGGTGTGCTTCCTTTTATCTCATTAAAAAAAATTTAAGCATAAGAAAACACAATAGTTCTTAGGAACATTAGGAGGATAAAACAACTGAGCTTTTACTGCGTGTAGCTGAAACAGAAACACAACACAACACTTATTAAAAGTCAGGCTGGAAAAAGGAGATGGGAGAAGAATGACATATTTGGCAGTCCCTGTTTTTTGGTGGGGGTTGTTGAAATCTCCATGTCCCGATGTGTCTCACCATGCTGATAGTTAATCGATACTGTGTTGGCTTAACATGGCATTGTATGTTAACTGAGCTGTGATCAGTCCTTTCTCTCCTGCTTAGTCCATGGTTAATATAAATTAATGCAATTTTGCCTGACTTGTTTTCACTGTGAGATGTGAAACTACCCACCTTGCATTCACCATTCGTTAAGGGCATGCACACAACTACCCAGGCTCACCTGATAAGGAGTAGCTCACAAGCTGAGTGTGAGATTCATGTTTTCCTACCGACATTCTTGTAGTCTAGTAACCAGAAATGCCAGGCAGCTGCATAACGTACATGAATTCCTATACAAAAATGAACAATCTGAACTGTAGCCCACTCATCTGGTTCAAGGCTAGATGCAAATCCAGGCAGGGCTGTACAAATAATTACAAGCTCAATCCTTCACTTGTAAAGTTAGAACAATTTATTAACAGCTCCAAGAGTCCTATCAGAGGTTTAATGTGCTTGTCTTCCCTCAAAATGTATTTTACATTTTTCAAGAAGCAATAGGTTGCTTTGCCTGTTGGATTCTTGTGTGAAAATTCTCCCATCTCTCCAAAGGAGGAAGAGTAGTGAAGTTAGTACTGTTGGTTCATACATCTTTCACTTCATTCACATTCATTTCCTTCTGCATATTCGTCAATTAATCAGTCAGTCTGCACAATGGGCCATGCCAAGGTAAAAACTGACTGGCTCAGGTTGTACAGGAAGTTCTGGGTGGATTCAGGATTACAACATGCGATGCCTAGGATTTTCTAAGCATGCTCTTGCCTCTAGCAAGTAGAGGCCAGATCAGATTGTACCTGAGGACTGAGGACTGTGAGCAGGATATATGCAAAATCAAAATACCCAGGTTCAAAGTTCTGCTAAAAGCATCTTGCTGAATCCCCTGTGGTATATTAACTCACTAATCACAGCTCTATTTGAATTCCAGGTATTTGGAATTCAGAAAATACTGCCCCTTCCTCAGGCCAGACCCAATTCTGCTTGTGCAGCAGTATCATTAACTCCACAATAACCTGATAGGGAACTAAATATCGCCCAGAAAAAAGACTTCTGGAAGCCCACTGGGGAAGGTGAGTTACATGAACTCCAAAATACATACAAAATACTTTTCTGTTTACTTACGTTTAAAGTGCAACTGCTAAGGATAGCACACCCCACGTTTTATTAGATAGCCAAAGGATTAGAGGCTGTATCAAGGGATTAATGGTCAGTGCACTCTTCGTGTGCATGTTCACATGGACGATGAAAAAAACAATCCCAGTTACTCTCTTGCAGTCGTTTTCTGCCCACCTTTATCACCCTCTTTCCTCATGATGCGCACTCTAACCCTTGAGCTGCAGGACACTGTCAGACAGCAGCCACCTACTGAAAGAAAAAATCACTTGTCTGATTTTTGGAAGCAATGACTGTAGGTGCCAAGAAAGTCAGAGGGCTTGGACCAGGCCCCTTCTTCTCCTCAGCATTGGCTACTCACCAGCAATGATCAGCTCTTTGAACTGTAGGGATGACTTCCACGAGGCATATAAACTCTCTACACTCAGTGCTATTTTCTAGAGTCCATAAAGCCACCGTGGAATCTGTAACACCCTTTAGGAATCTAAACTCAGGTTTCCAGTCCAGCCGCTCAATCTGGACTCTCAGCTGCATTGTACATGTGTAAATTTTACATGGAACCCACACGGAACCACTGGTGTTGTGCATCTCTGAGAAAAGACAACAAAATTCCAGAATTTCAGAGTGTTCTGCTAGCAGTGTGATGTGAGATATTTTGCTGGATGATTTTTATGGTTCAAAGGCAGTAACTTCATTCCTCCTAAAGTGTATGACATATGTACATAAGGGGAAATCAGGTTTCCTGTAGCCCTGGTGACATTAAAATCTCTCCAGTCTTCCGCCCCCTTCTGCCTAATACAAAAAGTATTGGATGTAACTAGTTTCACATGGTTACTAACAGGTGGTTGTAACAAGAGCATAACTAAAAAAGGTCCCACAACCTATAGGGAGATTGTTCTTTATTCTTTAAAAGAGCATTGTTCCTTTCAGGAAAACTCAGCTTCAACTTCATAATGGTATGATAAAAAATTCATGACTTCCTGCTGTTGGGTTCCAAATGTGAACATGTGCGTGTTAGCACTCTTGCCACCAGAGTCCGTGGGTGTCAATAAATTCTCAGCCTGAAGCCTCCCTGTTGAAGGGCATCACTCTGGATGTCAATTATCCATGATGTCCTTATATCTCTTTTCACACGTTTTTTTCTCCTAAATCAAATGAGGCAGCTGCATTTCCAAAGGCTGTTAACTTTACTGGCAGTGGTCCCCCCCTGGAGAGATGTGCTGCTTAAGTACTAATTCTCTACAGTTAAGCTTCCTAGATCATGCTGCATTGATCAGGCAATTAATTGATTGCTGAAGACTTACCTGAAGCAATGAGTCAGCTGTTTCTCTTCCCTATGAATTACTAACCCCATGTTTTTTAAACTCAGTACAACCCAGAAATATGACGTTCATTTGTGTAAACAAGCACTCTTTGGTGCATAGAGCATCTTGCTGCTTGGATTTGTTTCCCAACTCAAAGGAAAGTGCAGTCTTACTTCTAACATCACAGAAAGCTGATGGATGGAGGGCAGTAAGTTGCTCTATTCCTCTATTTTAAGTAATGCAAAAATCAAGTGGCCGTTAGATGGGATCTGGAACTGTAAGCCTAATTCAATTGTGCTCTGTTGTGGTGCTGTGAATAGATGTTCATCTTCCCTACTGTTATGGGTTAAGAGTATCTTGTTTCTTCTGATGCTGTGGGAAATTATTTCCCCTATGGAAGCTATTTGTTTAAAATAAAAACTTGGAGAGTCCTAGGATAAAAGAAACAGAATATAAAAAGATGTCAGGCTGCAACTAAGTAGGATAATTGCACATTCAACCTTTGCTTTGTAAGTCAGAACAAACCCGAAAGTTAGTTGCTTTCAAGCACAGGACTCTCAGAGCTTGTATCTGGGTGGGGGGTGAATTCTGGTGGCCAGCCAGATTAGCACGTTGTGCTTTTTGTTCTCCAGAGTTTCAAAGCAAATTTAAAATAACAGGGACTAGCAGATAATGTTTGAAGTAATAAAAAACTGAAGGGAATGTTGGTTAAAGAATATGGTCTAGTAAATGTTTGAATACTACAGACAGCTTCCTGGAGTCTGCTGCAGCCAGCGAGAATCCTTTCAAGGTCTTCTGAGGGTTTTCGTTTGGACTGCTCATGAGCTGGAGAAAGGGTAATGTAAACAGTGATATTCAGATCCATGGTGGAGGCTGCTTCGACACACAAAGAGGGGAAATTAATTCCACAGTGAAGTCAGACCAAAGTTTGATTTCTGTTAGACCCATCATGAGCAGTAGCTGAATGCTCAAGCTCAGGGACATGTCCATGCACAGCATATGCCTGTGCTGATACTGGTCAAGGCTTTAGCTATAGAAGGAGACAAAACCAGGACTCATCCCTTTTTGGACAGTAAGTTCTAAATTGGAAATGTAAATAGAACACTACTTGCTGGGACAATATGTTGACATAGATACATGTCTGGCTGGCTCACTACAGAGTAAGCACAGCTGTGGGACTAGTTGCACACATGAGTACAAGCTTGCCCTAAATGTCTATAATTATATTAAGAACCACCACCACCACAACAATAATAATATAATGATAACAGTAGAGGTAGTAGTAGTAATAAGAAACCTGACTGTAAATGTTGCTCAGCCCCAATTTCTCCAGTTATGTTTGCTGACTTTTAGTTACCCATATTGAAAAGACTACTCCCAAATGTGATAAACATTGTAGAGATAAAAGGTAAGCAATGAGGTAGGATTTTGCTTTCATGCTGGTTGTTGTAAGCAAGAAGTAATTCGGATCAGTTTTGGAGGTCTCCTGCTGTTGACAGTTAAGAGTGAGTTCTCAGGCTCAGAGGATTTCTGATGGCACAAAAATAACTTAAGGAAGTGATGAATGAGGTTTGGCATCTCTATTCCTCACATTCTACTGTATAAGTGAAAAGAGAAATAGAGGAATGATGCAATATAACCATAATTATTAATTTAATACCTGTGCATTATATATACTTATTTAGGCATGTATAGGTTTTGTTTCTGGTTAGGATCAGGATGGAAGGAAGAAATCCTCTGAGAAATCTAAGTATAAACTTTCAAAGACTTTTTTTCCAAAGCCATCTTGCAGAATTACTCCACATTTGATTTTTTAAAAAATTTTGCTTTCAATTTTTATAAGCATTCTCTTTTGTAAATGCTTATTTTAATTGAGCCCAAATTCTAGATCTTTTGTGCTCTATTTATCTTTGCCTTAAATATGAAATGAATTAGGGCTGTTCTTGGTCTTGTCCTTCTGTTCTGCAAGTCAGGAAAATTAATATGAATGAGATTTTAAAGACAGAGTCTATGGGAGTGACCTGTCAGACTTCTGTGAATGTGGTTTGTACCCATTTTGATTTAAAGCAAATCATTTGTTCAAAAACCAAAGGGGCAGAGAACTAGGTCCTATGGGAGAAGAGGGCTACAGTACCATCTTTTGTGTCCCTACAGTTCAGTCCTTGACTAATGACTGTTTTCCTCTACTTGTGCATGCATAATACGTGCTCCCCTGCTTTATGTCCTTATGTTTATTCCTTGACACTCTCAGGGGCTTCATTTGTGGCCATACATAGGGAAACATAACTAGCGACAGCAACCTTGCCACTCTGCTTCTCCTGCCCTACCAAATGTGTTATTGGCCTGTGACAGTTTAATCAGTCCTACCTGTCTGTCTAGCCATGTCCTTCACTTGTGACAACCTAATCTGAGAGGAGAAAAGTGGTTTAAGAAATGACCTGTGTCAAATCAATTTTTCAACCTATGTTTTCTATTTTCTTGTGTGGATATAAAATAGCTTATGTTAACTGGAGAGGGCTATCTCTGGTATTTGGCTTTGCCCACTGTTAAAATGCTTAGTGTCAGGATGGAATTGTTTGTTGAAAGACCCACTCATCTTAATCTTGGATATTTCCAAAATTATTTTTTGGGCATCTTGCTGATCCTTCTTTCAAGCTTTCAGCAAGATGGTATATGGAAATAGCTTATGTGGTGTTTCTAAGAATATTTCTGGGCTGACTGAATGCTGACTACACAGGACTTAGAAGATACATGTGTTTAAAAGGTGTGTTCCTTTTCCTAAAGTGGTGAAGCTTGGCCCCATTATTGACATTCTTGAGTTCTTGGATTGTACCAGTCATCTGCTACCTTGGATGTTACCCATATTTGAACTGTCCACAACAAGTATATTCAATGCAGTAGATACTGGGGGAGTCTGTGGACAGAAGCTGACGACCAGTTGATTCTCTGTATTATATCTTAATTTTCTGATTGCTTACAGATGCCTGTGAGCATGAACTGCCTCATGCCCACATGCCTAAGGCTGTTTTCCTCTAGAGTTTCTGTTCTTGATCCTTAGTTCTTGGTATGGTGGGCCTCCTTGGTAACCTGTGGTGTTCTGGTGACCCACAAATATATTTTGTATTATTTTATTATCTGATCAAATGTCAGAAGCATTGTGAGGGCTTTGTTACAGCCAGGATGGTGTTTTCATAGGCTAATACTGAGGCTGTATTCTACACGTCATGAGAGCCTGTAAGGAAGTTTGAGAGTAGAGGACTGCACTGAAATACTGTTGGAAGACTCTAGGCTGGAGGAACCTGGTGCAATCTCACTCATATTGCCATTTTGAAGCTGTTCTTGGATCTCCCAGACTGCTCCTGGGCTTCGTCTTGGAGAGTGAGTTAATTAGGTTGCTCAAAGTAAACAGTTGGGATCCAGTATTCAAGCTTGCTCCTTGGCTGTCTGTTACTTATTCAGCAGTATCTGACTACTAAGTTCAGATATTGGCAGATGAAAGTCAATGAAGAATAAAAAAAGAACAAATAAAGAAAGAATAGAAATCGAAACAAATAGTGGCAATGGAATTGCTTTCCATAGTCCATGCAGAAGATGGTGGCTCATGAGAATTACTTCACACATGCAAAAGGTGCCTGAGGAGAAGGATCATGGACTGCCAGAAAGCCTGGCAGTAGCTGAAATGATTGTCAGTGGTATCCTAGTCCAGAAAAAACATGAGGAAGAATCCCAGGCAAACTATGATGGCACTGATCCATTCATAATAAACAAATTATTCTGGTCTCAGCCTAGGTAAAGGACTCAGTGGACCTGATCCAAATAAACTGTCAGTGAAGTGGGAAGGACTGGAGAAAATCTTACTGCTGTTGTTCTTGAGCAGTAGCAAGGGCAATGGGATCTCCAAAGCTCTTCATTAGGTGAGGGGGGAGGGATGGATGTAGCTGGGTATCTTCCCTGCCAGTGTTGCTCTAGGGAGAAAGAGAAGTATGACAGTGAGAAATTTAGGTCTGAAAAGGAACTGAGAAAGGGATATATGGATAGATGCAATAAAAGGAAGTGATTAGTCCCAAGAGACTTTTGCCTTTGCAAGCTTAAGAAATTAGAGAAGCTGCTTAGAGGAAGGTCAGTGACCTCTTGGCATTTTGCTTTCTGTGACCTCTTTTCAGAAATCAGCATTTACCAACACTTTTTTAGTCTAAATGTAACAAAAATGCAATCAACTTCTCCAAGGCTTCTTGTGCAGTCTACCTCTCCATCCTCAAGGCAACTTGACAAGAATGGTCTTTAGTCAACTGACTTTGTTGAGGCGTTTTCAAATTTAGACTTCATAAGAACATAAAAACCTTGGAGGGACAAAGAAGTGCACAAAAGGTTAACTCTGGAGCTCAGAGTCACTTCAGATTTGCAAATGGCATTGTCATGCTTGCAGAAGCCCTGGAGAGACAAGGAAAGAGTAATTAGGGAGAAGTTCACAGTAGGTGAGGAATAATTAGGAGCTGCTGAGAAAAGGCTGATGAGGACATTCAGGTGGTGCCTAGGAAAAAGAGCACTGCAGCTCATATACACATAAATGAGGTACACTTGTGATCAGAGTTTAGAATTTGGATATAGGGTCTCTTTGTATCCTTCAGTGCTGCTCAGTTCATACACCCTTCCTTGTTCACGAGCCCCAGTACCTTCTGTCTCCTGAAGCATTGTTACCTGTCTTGTTACAGTGGTAGTTAAACCTGTTCTATCCTGGATGAGGGCCAGAGATGAGCAGGAAGCTTGACCCAGGTGTTATCAGGATGTTGATGCTGCCTTGGTATAAAGATTCTCAAGTTTGACTCTAAATGCTCTTCTCTGTGTTGCTTAGGAGCTGATCACCAGATGCCCTCATGTGTACTCTTGAGCTGATGTGACACCATAGGCAGAAGAAAGATGCAGCCCCAGTATTACTCTTCATACACAGGTCATGCAGAAAACCAGGTGAGTGAATGAAGAGACTTCATCAACCAATACTTGCAGTCCTTGTTATGGTACTCAGTTATTGGTTTAACATTGTAAGAGTACAGCCCTGGTCATCATAGTCCATCTTATCTTATAAACCAGAAGGACTGAATGTATCAACAATCCTTGTTGTGAATGAGGGCAGTACAACCAACACTAAATCCAACTATTATATATTTATTTCATTAAACTGACACATAAAAATGGAATGTGCTATACTGAGTTATACCTAGAAAACAGGTGAGAGAGTATAGAGACTTTTTCATCTCTCAAAAGAGGGACATTCTCTATTCAGACCATTAAGGAAACTCTTCTTTTCCTTCGAATGTCAACAATAGGCGTTATTAGATCTTCTTGCCGATGACAGCTGATTTTCTATTCATCAGCTCAAGTGATTCCTGTAAGATGCGTGGATTTATGTTGCTGCTACACTGGAAAAAACTCTCAGAAATAAACTAGTCAATCAATATATTATAGAGGTAATATGAACACAAGCAAAGAAGTAGTTCATTAGGGTATGATCTCTGGGCAGTATTTATGGAGTGAAACTCTCACCTATGGAGAGTCTAGAGGTGGTAGGTTGGCACAAGTGACTTTCTGAGGGTAATATTTCCAGTCAGAATTGCTACTTCCAGCAGGGGTCTGTGGTAATGTCTGGAGCCATTTTTACATTCTCTAAGCAGGATCTGAGCCATGGTGTTGATAACATTGAACTCAGGAAATCCAAGGTCAGTTTGCTGTGGGGGTGCTATAGGAGTGGGTCCATGGAGTGACACAGCTGAAGCTGTGGGCTGGATGACTGCATTCTGGGGTTTTGGACTTGGTGCTATTGCCAGTCTTGTCCCAAACACTGAATACCAGTCAGTATTTTGAACACATTAGCTGTGTTTCCATTAGCTGTGTTTCCAGCAGTCCATTTGGTTGGCTGTCAACAGAAACAGATCCTGTTCATGCTCTTGAAGACTGAGAAGCAAAGCATGGTTCTATGCCTCTGGTTCCTCTCTGTAAGGCATAGAGGAGGTCTTTTCTGCTTGATGGCAATGAAAAGAGGATGAAACAATCCTAAGGGAGAAGGGAACTCATAAGAATTGGGCTAGGCAGACTGGGTAGCTTCTCTTCACTTGGAGTTACTCCAGCGAGGTTCCCTGATGGGGCCATCCCACGATCATCGGTGAGGTTGCACTAAGGTTCCCTGTGTCACATGTGCTGTCTCCTGTCCCTTACTCAGGCAGCTGGGAAATTGTAAGGACCAACTTCACCTGCCCATATTAAAAAAGTTATCTTTGCCAGTATGCTGCATATTGTATTGACATTGCGGTATTTAACACTGTAAATTAAAAATAATGTTGTTTTATAATTATGCATCTCAACAATTTAGCTACTTTGACTAATATATTATTGGAATTAGGCATCGTGATGTCCTTTTAGAAACTGGTGATGTTTAAAGACATTTCATACTGTTTAATTTACATCTATTTTTAACAGTAGGAAGAAAACTGGTTTTCTTCTACGGAAGAATCCAAAGAAAAAAATCTGCACCCATCCAATCTTATGATAGATGATCTTTCTATTTTCATTATACTTTTATGAGATGAGCTTATTAAAATGTGAAAATAAAGCTAAGCAAATCCACCATATCAAATAAAATGCACCAATGCGTTTTTACTATCAACATGAAGAAGTTTTTTTCTTAATCAGGCTACCTTGCTTTTCAAGTTAAATGCAAAGTATCATGTCTCCCCTGGAGATTTGAGCTATAGAGCAAAGTTTAGATTCGTCAACTACAGAATTATATTTACCTTAATGCTTATTAAATATCAAATTACTGTGCTGTAACATGAATAAATATTGGATTTTAATGTTGTTCCATTCAGAGCTTTACTGAAAGAAATTCCACTGCTTTAATGCAGCTATTTGGCAGGCCAAAAAGGTCATGTATTTTAAGGGAACATTAAGCTAAAAATATGGCTGTCTTCAAAGGAAACCGTATTTCTTTTGCCTAGTTATTCAGCACATTTGTTGTTGAGGTGTTGCAGGTGGGCACCTGCAATCCATACTGGAGTTCCACTCACAATGCTGTTACAAGGCAAATAGGCACTAGATTTCTTGTTTTACCAAAGGAGGAATTGCAGCAGAAGGATGGGCATTCACAACCTCACGTACCAAACTGAAACAGGAGGCTGCTCTGCTCATGCCCAGAATGAGAATGCCTGAGTTCTGCTGTTTGGCTGCTATGCTCAAAGTGTGGACTTCAGAGGGGAAGAGTCGTGTGGCTCAGAGCAAGTTGTGAGTGGCCCACACACTGAGCATGGGACACCCTTGGCCCAGAACTAGCCAGTGTCTGAAGTAGAGGTGACCCCTTTGTGGGTGTGGAAATGGGCAGACGTAGGAAAGGACTTGTTAAGCCACCAGAAATCAAGAATCATGAGAAGACATTATTATCTAGACCCCACCATCTTTGTCACCTCTTCTCTTGACAAAGCTCTGCTGTTGCATGCCTGTTGTTTATTCACAAGCTACTGCTGTAATCTGTGAAACCATCTTTGCTTGATTTTGATACACATATCCCTCTCCATTCCTAGACTCCTCCTGTTAAGTGTTGGCCTGTGGGTCAGATTTTATGTCAAACTCCATATTCTCTTACTCTTTTTTTTTTTTATGGGGGGTGGGCAGTGTAGAAAAAACTGGTTTTGCTACTTTCTCAATTTCCTTCTAGTTAACAGCCTTGTCTGATTAAGGTTTGCTGCAAGTCACAGTAGATGTGAGTACAGAATGAGACAGTGTTACTTGTCAAAGGTCATGTAGAACTGGGAATAAATATGAGGAAACCAGTGTTTGCCAGCTGCTCAGACTAACAAATCTTGATCTGCTATTTCAGGCTTCCTTGGCCATTTACATTGGTACAGTCTCTTTCAGGGTGAGGATCTCGTAGGACTTAAATTGGCCTTGCTTGATTAACTTCTGATTTATATAAAACCACCTCTAAATTTGCCTTTATGTTTGCATCTGAAAAAGACTGGTTTAATCCTGTTACCTAATATTAAATTTTAAGACTTCAAGTCAGGGGGTCATGGTTGTTTGGTAATACTGCCTTGATTAAAAATAGTGTGACATTACTCCAACAATATTAATCTTAATGAGATGTGCAATCTTACCATGTGTGTATCAAGGGCACCATATTTATATGTTAAATTTATTATGCCAGTTAATGCAATTAGTGTAGTGTTGCTAATGTGGTTAAAAGTTTTATCAGTAATCATATAATCTCCAATAGGATAAGTATAAAGGGTTATTAATGTGGTAATTTATTAGTAGCAAGTACAGAGGCAGCAGAGCAATAAACTTAGCCTTGCTGCTGTAATGCCTTTATACGGCATCACATTTTGGGTTTCATAGCATGGCTCTGTCATTGCTTACACTGACTACTGACTGCTGCTGGATTCTGTCTAATATAACATAAAGAGGACTTGGCACCCTTTTGAAGATCTCAGTGTCCCTCAGTCAGTTATGTGGTGGATAATGTTCTTTCACTTTTTCTCCTTCCTTTTGACAGCTTGCAGCAGGTCTGACTCTTAGCTGATCAGGATTCCTGTCTGTGAGAATGATCTTTAAATACCTTCAGTTCAAGGACACTGTAGACTGTTCCTTCAACTAATATAAGGTACCAAAATAGTGAAGTTTAATGAGATAGAACACCAAATTGATTGTCTCAGAAAGAGTACCTGAGAGAGTAGTTAAGATGATGTGCCAATCACTTTGTCTTAACAGCTTGTACCATCATCATGTGACATTTCTACAGAATGACATGAACGCACTTGGTGTCAAAGGGCTCATATTTGCACCTTTGATTTAACAAGCAGTCAAAAATCATTAAGGGGCATGCACTGCTTTGCTTGGTTGAGAGGACACAAGTATGGTTTTGAACAATTTAAAAAATATTGCCACACTAGTTTTAAGACAACTGTCAGTTTATTTTTCCATCACAAGGGTTAGAATTTTGAGGAGAGTCTGAAAATATTTTAATTCTTCTAGGTCATTTGATGTCTGGGAGACAGGCAATTATTCACCGTATTACAGAATGGTTATCTAGAGGCATAAATTTGAGTCAAGTCCATTTGCATTTCATGATTCAACATGAGTCATGATCTAGGTAAAAATCTAATTAGATGAGGTGTATCTTCAGATTTTTCATCAATCTGAGTCTTCTCCCAGACACAATTACGTGGGTTGGATATGGGCTGGCCTGCTGTTTACTGGAGAGAGATATGATAAAGCTGCCTGCAGAGCTGCTTCATCTCCCAGAACAACTTAAAGCAGCTAGGTGACACTAGTGAATCTGGGCCATAACTTTGAATCGGGATTTGGGAGCTTTGCCTAAATAAGAATTGAAGGTTAAGATTACAGCTGCGTCTATGTGAAGGGATACAAAGACAGTTCTCCTGCTCTCCTGATTTTCCCATGTGTGCATCTGAATTTGGATTCAGAGCAGGAAGTGCAATGCATTTATCAGGTACATGGTGCTATCTCTTGTGCTTCTGCTATCCCAGACCATTGCAAATTCAAACAAGGATGCTGGCAAGTGATTCTTCGGAAGGGGTTTTAAGACTTAGACTTTTTTCTCTCCTTAGCTCTCCGGAATCCACATTTGGCTACTTCCAAGATCTGCTGTAAAAGCAACGTGTGAGTTCTTGGCTTTAAGAGCTGTGTGGTTCCTAAGTGATATTTAAGTTAGGGCAAAACTCTCCTGGCTGAATTTAAAAAGGATTTTGGGTCATTTTATGAAACAGGTCATATCATCTGGTTTCTTGGACTGGGAGTTTGGACTCAGTAGGCCAGTCAGTCTTCAGTCCTGTCATAAGAGCTTTGAATAATATGTTAGCAAGAACACTGCGTCGGAGAGGCTTAGGGATCAGGACAAAGCAGCTGAAGCTTATACAGAGCCATACACATTATGTTCTTAGGAGGATATTATTTTATAATATGTTAGTTACACCACATTGTGATGTTGCTGAAATTCTGCCAAACATTGGTTTGGGCACTTTCTATACTTAATAATAATAGCAGCAATATAGGACTGAGTTATTGTAGAACTATTCAGTCAGAAAGATCCCAAAGCATCTATATTATCCTGTGCCTAATGAGAATCACAGTCTTGTCAGCCCTTGCAGTGAAATAGAGCCGTCAGATTCTCAGATGTAACCAAAGAGAGAGGAAGAGAGAGCAAGAGCTACCCAATGACATTTAAAATTCCTTTCAAGTAGACATAGATAGTAAAATGCCAGCAACAGGGTTAGACAAGTTCATAACAAGCCTCATAACTGGGTTACTCTAAATGAGAATGTGGAGGTCTCAATAATGAAACCCACACACCTGCTTCCTCAAAATGAACCTTTTAATTGAATTTTCTGCTCTTGTCGGCTCATTTTTGAATCTGTTTCCCAATCTCTGAGTTGTAGCTGTGCCCCCAATCTCAATCTAAGCCATCTGTTCCACTTCTAATATTAACATCTTCTATCATATAGTGTACCATACCCAGAGAAAAAAGAAGAGATAAGATCACATTCTCCTAGGAGGAAACATTATATTTCAGCAAAAGGTTCAGCTGTCACTTTAAAACGACACCTTCCCACACACAAATATGCACCTGCCACATTAGAATATTATTAATAATCCAGCCTTCATGTGCTTGACAAGCCAAACAAAATTAACCAAAAAATGTGAAAAGTTCTAAGAAAGGTGAGAGCAAGTCAATGTTTCTTTTCAGAATTACAGCACCCAGGCTGATCCACAGTGGAAAGTAATTACATTTTAAATGAAGTGTTCCAATTTAATTTAACTCCTTGTATACATTTCAAATTACTATTCATTTTCAATTACAGAGATACCTGTTTAAGCTCAGTGAATTTTGTTTTGTTGTGTTAACTCTTCTTAGTCCCAACCTAGAACTACAAAACCCTGTTCCTTCCCTTCTGTGTTGTGGTCCTTCACTAGTTTAATAGCCTCCATCCGAACTCCACCACTCTTAGTGTAATCCCAAATCCGCAGGGGATTTGTGGGTTGCAGGAAGTGACTGTGGTACTGCTCAGTTTTGCTTCTAAGTGCAGCTCTAACATAAGCTGGAGAGTTGGCATCATAGTGAAAACAGTGGTAGTGGAAAGAAAGGAATAGACTCCAGGTTTGGGGTTGACCCTAGTGAGTTAAGAAACAGACTTGCAGCAAGGAAGTCTTAAAATGTGATGAAAACTTGAAAAGACATGGGAGAATGAGGCTGGGATGAGAAAATAGAAACTAGAAAGAAATCAGGATCAGGAAGCAGTTCGGAAAGACAAGATGAGGAGTCAGGTTTGGTTGGAAGAATCGGGGAACGTGGAATGAAACATAAGGTGTGATCCTGGCTGGAGCAATTTAACTGAAGTATTACTGTGTGGCCAAGGAACTGACTTGTGTATATTTGTATGAGCATATATCATTTTATGTGCAAGTGACTGAATTAAAGTTAAAAAAGACACCTTAATTTTTGACTGGTCTAAGTTTCTGAGTTTCTAAGCTTATGAAAAATAATATCTTTTAATATTGATATTTCACATGTAAGAGGAATATATATTATAGGGTTAGTCACAGGTTGCCTATATGTTGTATGTCTTATCCTTCTCTTCATTTTACGGTTCATTTTTATTAATATCTTTTTTCATTAACTGGGTTCACATTTTGTGAGTTCTGCTATAGGCTAACCATTAACAAACACTAAGAATAATGAGATTAAAGGAAAATGCTGGTATGCTCAGACAACAGGAAATCCTCACATTTGTGTTATTCCAAAGGATGTCTGGACTGAAGCAAGCAGATCTGAAAGTCACTGTTTATCAGATCCAGAGAACCTTGGTGGTTTGGTTTTTTGGTGTGGGGGTGTTGGTTTTCTGTTTGATTTAGTTTTTTGTTTTTGCTTTTTGGTTGGGTTTTTTTTTTTTACTTGGAGAGATTTCAGCATTAGATGACAGGAACTATGTAATAAACGTTTGGGAATCTTGGTGTACTTGATGCAAAATGACTCTCTTGCTTTTGTATTTCCTGATTAGTTTATTTCTACCTAATCTAGATATTCTCATTTTGTACTGCTCTGAGAGGCATGTGTTTCTCTAATCGTGCAAATTATGATCCAACACCCCATAATGACTCAGGCATTGGATTCCTGTTCACAGATAAGGGTTTGGAAATGTGAGTTCTATGGATTTTTGTGGAGGTGAGGACCATAGAGTCACATAAAGGTTAAAGCTTTGAATGTAGCTCAGAATAGTTATTCTGTACAAGTGCTTCTTGTGGACAGTCTGGTTTTGACTTAAGCTGCAGAAAAGCACTGAGGTTTCTGAAGTTATGATCTGGGTTGAGGAGCTCCCTACATATTCGATGGTAAGACATAGACAGAAAGCAGTTCAGCCAGGCTGAATCTTCCTCTGAAATCTTTCTCTATTGATTAGGGAAGACATTTAGTGTGGGATTCCTAAATTGAGTGCCAATAGTTAAACAGAAAGAATCTCAGCTGTAGGCTGGAATAATGCCGTTGGCATTGGGGAATAGCACAGAGCAATCTATTAATTTCAGTCCAGCAGCCAACAGGAAAGGTAAATGACTGCAGAATAGCTGCGCTTTACATTCTTGCTCTGGTCCACTTCACAGTGGCTTTGTGTTTGAAGATGTCCTAGATGACTTCTGAAATCAGAGTTTTGGTTTCAGAGAGACATAAATGTTTTGGAAAATGTTACTTGAAACCTAAAACATCTCCAGGTTTCAACATCTTTTCACTGATCCTCCCTCACTGGATGGGAAGTGCAGTGTGCTGCCTCAATTAATGAGATTTATATGGTACAATTTATACACTTGGTTTAAAATGTTTGCTGTGGAACACAAGAGTTCTCTGTGAGCTACGAAGTCACACTAACTGCCTTTATTAGTTACCTGTGGGATAGGATGTCTCTGGTTATTGCATGTACCCATATCAATGAATTGGCTTCGCCTACCATGGAAACTCATCTAGGATTGAATAACTCTCTAGTTGAGCAGCAGAGTTTGAGACGAAAGAAGCAAATGTATTTCCTGAATCCTACATAGATTCAGTTCCTTTACAAATGTTATGAAAACTGCCTGGCAGTCTTAAAAAAAGACATGGGGTATATTTTCACAATTACTTCCTACCCCACAAATGTTTTAGTGTCTGCAAGGCTCTGGAAATGCTACAAGTAGCAAATTGAAGTTCCAAGTATTGTTAGGACCTAAACCCAAGAGACTTTAGTAGAAAGTTTTGTGTGTCAGAAGAAAGTCCCTCTGGAGTGTAGAAATAACCTGCTGATTATTGAACAGAAATGTCAGAATGGCAATGATACTTTAAAGAATGGAGGTAACTTTAGAAGCCACTTGTCTCTCCTAGGGATACTGCTGTAGTCAGTGTATAGCGTTTTGTCTTCAGAGCCTCCCAAAGGATTGGCTCCAGCATGAGAAGTTCACATCACTTGGATGGCCATGAACCATGTGCTTTGGTAAGAATTAACAAAAAAAAAAAAAAAGTGAGCTTTGGGGATTTGGAACACGTTTCTTGCCAAATGGTGCTCAGTTCCACTACAGCACGTATCAATCTTGTTCCTTTCAGACTGAAAAGATCTTTTTTCCTTCTGAACTTGTGACTCGAGGTCCTTTTTCCAGCAGTTTGGTCCTGATGAGCCCAAACTCCCATAATTTAATAAGTACTGTCTAAGAAAATGTCTTCAGAATATATACAGGTTTCTTAAAACATTAACATTTTGTTGAAGACCATGTCCACATATCTGGAAATGTAATCACAGTCCCAGAGAGCTAACAAAGCTAATGAGGAAACAACAAGTCTGATTAATACTGAAAATGACAGTAATAAAGAGTGGAAGGTTTACTGAGTGTCATGAGGTATCCCTGCAGGGCATGTCTAATAATGTCCTATACCAAATATGTTATGTCTTCTACAGAAATTGAGCCTCAGCTTTGAATGACCACGTGCAGATACCTGGTATACCAGAGATACAGGTACCAGGTAGCAAGACATTATATCCAAACAAGGCTATTTGATCTTTTTTCTTTTTTTTTTGAGGAAATACTATTGTTAGAACAGATAGATAACATTTTTTATAAATTACTGCTTATAAAAAGAATCTATTGGCTAACAAAAATTAGTCATATTTCTGACCAAAAAGTATCTCGGAGCAAAAGAAAGTGTCTTAATACTAAATAGAATAGTATTTCCTTATATAAAGAAACACTATCTTGTATTTGTGTACACATGGTCTCTTAAGAGAAATAAGTATGCTGGCTGAGGATGTGGGATAACTTTACAAGTAAAGAGCTATCCCATTGGGTTGGACCAACAGACCATCTAATCTTGTATTCTCTTTCCAACAGGGGCTGGTACCAGACGTTTAGAGAAGAGCATAAGAAACAAGCAGTATATAAAAGGATGCTTCCCACCTTCCAGATATATTGTTTATGGACTTCCTGAGCTGGTGACTATTTTCAGGCCATCTGCTTACTGCACCCATTCTCTGTGAATTAGTGTAGGGCTTTTAAATGCATTAGTGCCTTTCGTCTGGGCCTCCACAGCATCCTGTGGTAATGAGTTTCACAGTTTTATTATGCATGATGTGAAAAAGCACTGTTGATGGAAAAAGGTATTTCCAGAGGGTGATTCATCCTTCCTGTCTTAGCAGAGGATTAATTACCCTTTGAAGAGTCTCATCTTTCTGCATTGACATTGGAGCTTTAGTCAATTACTTTACAGTAGACAACTACATTTTAGATAACTACAGATAGGGGAGAGTTATCCCAATATTGGGGTCAGTTTAATTAAATGCAATAACCTCTTTCAGTTAAACACCCTCGGCATAATATTTTTTCTGTAGATTTTGATGATAGGAAATACTGTAAAGTTTTCCACAAAGCTGTACTTGAATGAAAAATTGCTGCCTACCTTTGTAAGCCTGATGGCAAGGCTTTCCCTCTGCCAGCTTAAAGTAATTAACTTTGTGTATAGATGAGGCCTAAAGGATCATTATAAGAAGAGGAACATTAGGTTCCATTATTTCTCTTTTTTTTTTTTTTTTTTAAGGACTTTCGCTGGTACATGAGGATGGTTACATTACATGAACTGTGTTCTGAAATGGGTGGCCAAATGCTTGTTGTCCTATCAGTTAGTGGTTACAAAACAATTTTTTAGAGGGATAGAGTCTCACTAGATTTTGGGAAGTGAACTATGTATCGTGTATCAACTATATTAACAAAGGAGGTATTTTTCACATTCAAAATATGAAGGTTTGTGCTTTGGGAGGTGACAGTGCACACAGCACTGATCATGTAGATAGAAGGTTTTTAAGCAAAGTAAGCTTTAAAGCTTTCTATGCACTTACTACCTCAAAAGAGTAATTACATCATGTAAAACTTATTTTTAATAGACCATGACATAGACTGAAGAAATTGTGTTATAATGAATACATATTTTTTACTCTTGGGATAAGAAATCTAAATAAAATATGCATTTACACAGTATGTTGGAACCATTATAGCTCTGAAATAGTTCTTATTTGGCAAAAGCACAGCCAACTACTTGGCATTAACTAACTTAGCTCCTGTAATTGTAATCAAGGGAAATCACCTCACCAGTACTCAGTTTCTAACAATAAGCTTCATAAAGCTTGTTAATGAAACTCACCACTTAATTTTTTTGTTTTGTTTTAGGAGAATAGTTCTTTCCCCAAAAAGTAATAAAGGATTAGAAAACACCCCAATCAAACGCTGTTTTCACTTAAACTTGACTCTCTCCCCTAGCTTTCTGAAGTGTCATAGAAATAGAAACACTGTCATTTTTCAGGTAGAACTGCAGCAGGATGAAGGGAAATGGTTAATTCATTAATGGAACTCCTGAGAGACCTGAATTTCAGTTGCAGATGTCTGGTGTCCTTCTGCAAATGACTGGTGAGTGGCACAGTACCTAAGGTGTCTAAGTTATCTCTCATGTGGGATGGCCACTGGAAGCAGTAAGGCTGTCCTAGCAATGTGCAACAGCAGAGATCACTGACGGAATAAATAGGTTCAGTAACAGTTTTGCATTATCTCTGGAGAATGTTAGAACTGTGCCCAGGAGCCAGTGTCTGGGTGAATGCTCTTGCTGACCTCTTGCATATGAGAGGAGCAGGACAGAAGAGCGTGGGTTGGAGTGAATCTTGGATTGACAAGGATGTGGTTAGACTGTTTAAGTGTTTGTACCTCCAAGTCTGAGAAAACCTGGATGGGAGATAGAAACAGAGCTGCCAAGCCATGCCAAGATGGAGGCATTTAAAGCAGAAACTCGATGGAAAGCTGCCAGGCAGGGCAGAAATACCACTTGTTGAGACCTTAAGGGGTCTCCAAAGTTAGGCAGCAGCTGAAGTGCGATTAATTTCAGGGTCAGTCAGGTCCCCAAGTTTCTTTGTGGCTTTATCTTTTAACCTGTTTGTATTTCATGTAAACATGGGACAGTGGTAGTGCTCTGCCTCCCAATGATGTTTTGAAATAAAACAATGACAGTGTTGCAAATACTGTAAAATTACAGGCATTGCTGTAAGTCAAGTATGTGACCTTCAAGAGCAGATGCACAGGATCTTGGCATTCACTCTACTGACCCACATCATGAAAGTCAAGTAGTAGTTATTTAATGGTAATAAGAGTTTTGAGGGTCTCCAATGAACAGTATTCTTTGTTTGTATAGTTGCATTCTTGAAAGAAATTCTGTTTGTACAGCTATACTTCTGGGGGCAGCAATATAACTTAGAATGCCATTGTATAAATAAAGTGTTTACTCATTAAAACAATGTGTTATTCAGGAAATAGCTGTTATAAGCTATGATTTCTAGTACATCTGGATGAACTATTCTGAAGGAAGTTATTTGTTGAATTTCTCAGTCTTTTTGTGAGTGTAGTACATTTCATACATTTGCAGATATTTCAGTTTGTGGATGGTATTTTCAAACTACTTATTCTGCACTGCTTAATTATTGATAGTTGCGATTAAAAATTCTAGTTGTGTATATGGAGTTTGTGACAGATAGGGGAATGCATCTGTGACAAATGGTGGACTAATTTTTGTTGCCTCTTCCCTTTTTTTTTTTTTTCTCTTTGCGAATGAAAGTCAACAGTATCCTGGGCTGTATTAGCAGGAACATAGTAGATCAAAGAAAATGGTCATTACTCAGCACTCATTAGACCAAGTATGGAATATTGTGTGAATTTTTGGGTCTATCAGTACAAGGAAGATGGTGATGAACTTGCATGATGACCACCAACATGGTGAGGAGCTGGATGGAGCACTTGCCTTGTCAGGACTTGGTGTGTAGGTCTTGTTCAGCTTGCTGAAAAGATGTCTTTGGGAGAATCTAACGGCAGCCTGGTCATACCTGGAGATGCAAGTTTGGAAATGAATATCCAGTTGCTGGGATGACAATGAAAGATGTCAGTGTCAAATCAGGCCCTCGGGTCTTAGAGAACTGGGAGGCAGGACACAAGCCAAGCATCTTTATGGACTGAACTGTGGCTAAATTCCTGAATGAATGATTGTGACACTCTGGGGTGAGCATTCAGAAGGCCCAACTTCAGAAGGCTTCTGCGAGTGTCCTGCATTGCTGATGTATGACTGCATGTGCCAAACATTGCCTGGAAAAATTCCCTACTGGAAGAAATTCCACTAAAGCCGATGAAGTTAGATGGCATGGTTTGACATTTCACAAGTGTGCATGCCTGCTTGCTAGAGTATTTGTGGAAGTAAAGAATGAAGGAGCTGAAGCTGAGGTAAGACTAGTTTTCAGTGCTTGGATATGCTGCGTGGTATATGCTCAAGTTCTGGGAAGCAGTAAGTGCCTTCTGCAAGGCCCCAAAATGCTGGGATCTTACTGACTTCCAATTATATTGCCTGAATTTAAACTGTTTGTGCATGCCAGGCATGCATAAACTGCATAGTTTATGCATCTTAGTTTATCAGTATGCTGCTGATTATCCTCAGTCTCCATTAATGTCGATATGTTCAGCTATTCACATGGGCTCTGAGCAGTCTACGGGACAGGCTGTCCCTCAGACCTGTGGGGTGGGTGTCCTGGTTTGAGACAGAACAGACAGAAGACTATATGGGCTCGGATACCCAAACCACTTTTAGTCACATGTATGTTTGGCGTTAGTGCATGATATGGCCTCCCCATCCAATGGGGAAACACTGTGGTCCAGTACCAGACTGTGGGTGGGATGGGCTACCCCTCTCCAGAAGCCTTCAGGCCACCTCTCTTAGGGTCTCTGCACCTTTCTGTCAGTTACGGGATTTGAGAGGGCATATCCTTGAGTCTGGCTCAGTGTCCCACAGTGGTTGGCTATTGACTGTTGCCTGCTGGTGCTCAGGGCTTGTCCTTCTGGAAGGTTCTCCCCACACAGCTGCAAAGATCTTAGGTACAGGGGTACAGTTTGAGGGTGAACTGAGCTGACTAGTTCCAACCATATGCCAAGTTACTGTTAAAAACAACTGCTTTCTGGGAGTAATCACCCATCCGGCATTAAGCTCTGGCCACATGGAGTCGCAAATATGGACATCTAGGTGTCATGAAAATAACACTGACCCACGAAATGCTGATACAAAACACTTTTGTTGGAGTGAGAGAGACATTTAGGCT
>NW_010263807.1:0-278 GCF_000690775.1 Eurypyga helias
CTTCCCTCTCAGAAAAGATCTTGGAAGTGTAAATGAGGACCCCACAGTCTGTAGCTCTGCCTTAGTACTATTGATAACATTGTGGATTTCATAACTCTGACTCCTCATGTTGGATCCTATTCCTAGCACCAGGTAAGAGAGAATTTCTGATTTATCATAGAATCATAGAATGGTTTGAGTTGGAAGGGACCTTGAAAACCATCTAGTTCTAACCCCCCCTGCCATGGGCAGGGACAACTTCAACTAGACCAGGTGGCTCACAGCCTCATCCCGCCTAG
>NW_010263807.1:489-817 GCF_000690775.1 Eurypyga helias
AATAAGGTCTCCCCGGAGCCTTCTCTTCTCCAGGCTGAACAAGCCCAACTCTCTCAGCCTGTCCCCATAGCAGAGGTGCTCCAGCCCTCTTAGCATCTTCATGGCCTCCTCTGGACTTGTTCCAACTGGTTGGTATCCTTCTGGTGTTGAGGGCTTCACAGCTGATTTAAAAGATAAAAATATATTTTAAAATGTTCAAAATTTAAAAATTGATTGGCCATAGAGCTTGGTCTCATATCTGAGCCATTGCTATTTTAGGTTTTCCTTAATAGAAGTGGTAAACTGTTTCTAACTTACACCCCACACCCCCATAACCCTCCAACCCATT
>NW_010263808.1:0-9740 GCF_000690775.1 Eurypyga helias
TCTCTCTTTCTTTCTCTCTTTCTTTGGCAGCAGCGCAAGGGAGATAGTATGTTCCTTAATTTTTTTTAGAACATTTGTTACAAAACAATTATTTAATCAAATCAAATAAAAAATTTGGGTAAAATAAGATTCCCTGAAAACTTTCAGCTATCAATTAATGGTTATAAACCCACAACTTTATGCTTCTGTGAGGTGTTAACATCAAAATTAGGAGCAGAAAAAAAACCTGTATGCTTCTACTTGAAATGCTGATTGCGACTATCTTCTTTATTCTGAAGTTAATTGTGGATGAAATGGAATCCATTCTCTTTTGTGATCTCAATGATGTTCTGTGGTAAACACAGAAAGATCCAAAATCTTACAAAATCAGTATACAGGCCCTTTAGAACTAACAGACATATTGCCCACATGCAATTCAAGAAAAGGTAAAGGAGTATGTATGTGAATTATTTAAAAGCAGAAAGAGGAAAGAGGCCAGTTCTCTCTATTACTGTTCATGAACCACATCTTACGGCAAGGTAAAGGCCAGCTGAGTTGGTAGTAGAAGGACCTTAAAGTATATTTAAATATCCTAACACTGAAAAGTTTTTGGCATAAGCGGTGAACTGCAAAGTGTGTATGTAGCAGTGAAAGTGGTGACCTATACCACCTGACTCTTGTCCATCATAATCCATCATTCATATGTGTAATGAGATGCAGCAAGGTAGTGCTACCGTGCAATTCAATAATCAATGAAACAACTTCATCAGGTCTCACCTGGAAATACTGTAAGTAGTACATTAAGGCTGATGCAGGAAGTTTTTGAGACACAACTGTGGCCTGGGTAGCTAATTATTAAAAGGTGAGAGCAGAGGGGACAGCCTAAGGGCTGGTGATGAAAATATGCAGGGAGGTTTACCTCCCCTTTGCTCTGTCTAGAATACATCCTGAAAAGTCTAGCTCACTACAGCAAACTCATATATTTGTTTTCCCATATTTAATTTTCCTTAGATTTCATGACCCCAGGATTCAGATGCTAGGGCCTAAAAACTAGTTTTGCAAACCACAGCCTTAACACCTCACTTGAGCATTATCTTATGAAAATTTTGGCGAGCTTTGGCTGAATATCAGAGTTCAGACCATGCAATATTGGAAAAAAGAAACAAAGGACTGTTGAGTCAGCTATAAGCAGTATCTCCAAGATTAAAGAGAAAAATACTGACATGGAAAGGTAAAAAGCACAGAATAAATGCAAAGCTGGAAGTCAGAAACATGGCACAGTGGAGATAGAGCTCATTTTTTTGTCATCAAAAAGTCATAATTTCTACAACTGAATTGTAAATTCCTGACTGGCAGGTCATGTCACTGAGTGCCTGCATGAGGACCTGTATGCTTTATAAGGCTGGATACAATAGTAAATCAGCCTTTATTAGGAGTTGAAAAAAACAAACCAAAAAAACCCACAAAAAACTAGTGTACTCCCAAGTACATACTGACTTCAGGATTTGTACACATAACAAAAGGTATTAAAACAAAATCAGCCAGTAGAGAAAAGGTTGACTTTCTTGTAAAACCAGATTAGCACCAAAATTTTTTCTGCAGTTACATAATGCAAGATCCAATGCACGTGAGCACTTTACAGGCGGGATTCAGGTAGAGTTACTGTGAGGTGCAGAGTAGACCTAAATATGTTTCTCCATTATATTTTCCAAGAAACAGGTAGTCTATGAAAATCATCACATCATGGTCTTACACTCAGCTAGGCTATTTGTAGGAAAGAAGGTCATTCTACTACTCTTTTTCTACCTTGTTCTTCAGTGTCAGAGTGTCTCCTCTCTACAGCACCTCCATCAAAGCTAATATCCTTGTATATATATGGACTTGCAAAATTATTGTACATTGTGACAAATTTTGCCCAACTTAAGCTTTGCATTTCACAATTGTCTTGAATGATAGCTGCTAGAAATTTCAAATATACTACTTATTTCTTCTCCTTGATAACTTTCATAATTATATTTAATGTTACATTACATGCTTGTCAAAGTCCTTCTGTTAGCAGCTATCATCTTCACAAAGATGTTGACAGGTACATTATCTGGGAAAGTTACTTGTTTCCTAGCATATCAAGGAGAGAATGACTACACAGTAGTGTCAGTAAACACTTTCAAAGTACTTTTTAAAATGCCTGAGTTCTCATGAAGCTGAAATTAAAGATTTAATAAAGTTAGCATACACACTCTGCTGTGGTAAGGCTCTCAGAGAAAAACATGAAAAGAATGTGTTAATTAAAAAAAAAAAGAAAAAAGGGTAAAATATGGAAAGTATATTAGGCATATTCCTCAAATATGCAAAATAATGCTTTGATTTATATGCACTCTTCAGACCTTTGAGTCTTCAGCTTTAACAGAAATGTGGTTTGTGTTTTATCTTTTTAAGAACATTCTTAATGGGAAATCAAAGTCTCTACCTAAGAACTTGCCTGTAAATCTGCCTTTTCTACCAAAACCATATTTACATTTGTAAACAGCAGAATGTAAGACCCTGATCCTCCACACTAAAACCAGTTGGCAAGCTGGTTTTGGTTTCTGATAGTCATTGCATGATTCCAAGTAGTAGGCCCCTGCAATCAAAAGGAGGCATAGTAAATCAAAAGTCCTGGCCAAAGACACACTCCAGACTGTACTGATCAGTAGTGTAGTGTTCAAATACAGTGTTCAGAAACACTTTCCTTTTTAACTCACACAAAAAATACAGCCATAATGAAGAAGGAGATGGAGAACTTTGAGTTACAGGAATTCCTCTACCATTAATCAGTCCTGGCCTACAGATCAAAAGTGTGGAATGCACTAATTAAGAAGACTCTTTTCTGTTCCTTTTTTTATTGACATTTAAACAATTTAAATAACATGCTAAAATTAATTATATTTAAACATTTAAATTTCATTATATTTAAAGCCTGGCATTTAAATCAAGTATAATAACAAAATTCAGGTATACATGAATGCTTAAATGAGTAACAATTTTACAGGAAATAAGAGAATAATGACAAATCTTGTATGAAATTTACTTATCTTATTTTCATTGAGATGGGTTCAGAATTATTTGACATTTTATGCAGAATATTGTATGAAATATAATATCAAGAATCTGACAAATATCATCTCCTGCATACCTAAGGATACAGGAAGAAAAATTATCTGGTAGACAGCATTTTTTCTTCCTATTTTGTTTCACTGCTAGAAGAAGGATGAAGATTGAAGGTTTAGAAAACAAAACAGATCGGGAGTTCAGGAATGAATCAGGAATATTATGGATTTGACCCTGAGTTTTTATGATGTTTTACCTCCAAATAGACGAAATTTCTTACCAAAACACATTTACACTACCTTTTCAGAAGTTTGGAGAATTTTTGGGGAGTGAATTGAGAGTACGGAATTCACCATTTTTATTGAGTATATTTTTTTGCCTCAAAAGATGGGAGCTGATACCACTGCAAAAGATGTTTGATCTTTCTAAGCATTATACTACAGCCCAAATCTTTAATTCTTGTGAACTGTCTAAACCAACAGTTTAGAAGATCAACATGACGACTAAAGATTTCCTATTGTGTATTTAACTGGCTTTAATGAAAAGGGATCCTAATTTCTCATATTCAGAACCTTCATGGATCTGGACAGCAATGGTCCAGCTAGGTGGCATCATTATTTCTATTGGGATCGCTGTGGCACCAACAGTTAATCCAGATGTTCTCAGCATAGAGAAAAAAGACATAACTACATTTTGTGTGCATGAGACCATACTTTGACATACCATTGTGTAAGTGCTGGAGCCGTTCAATAACACCTAATGGTGTGGTCAGTCCGGATTAGTAAGCCCTATCATAAATGACAAATAACATTGGTCCTTACAGTGATGTCCTGTAGTGGTTGCTTAAACCTGTTTCTAAAGCTTCATAAAATGAACAAATAAATATAGATTCTTATCTGAATCTGACAGATGAAGTTCTCTTTTAATGCTAACTGTGTGCAGCCTGCCATCAGGTGATGGATTAGCTGAGGTTCAGAAGCAATATGCCATATCAAAGTTCCCAGTTCAATACAGTGTGAGATGACCTCTTGTAGAATTTAAAGTAAGTAATAGTCAATGGTAAATTACAGTCTTCCTGTCCTTCCATTTTAAGAAGAAGCACCTGAAAAGAAACTAGTGGTACAACATATGTGGAAATTTTATACAATAATTTGAAAGACTATTTTCCATTGCCTTTGAAATTTTTATACCTTTCTATATCTCCTCAGAATTTCCCAGAAGAGTAAATGGATCAAACTGTAAGTAAGAAACAGACCGCAGGCATACCAAGTTAACTTTTAATTTGTAAGGAACCCTGAAAATAATGACAATATGTCTGAAAATGAGAAAAGAGCTGGAAAATAATTGAAGAGGATGTTTTGAACTGTCAAAAGGCAGATCCTGGCCGATTAACTCACTGGTGTAAGTGGGGATGTAGGAAGTGGGAAGAGGTGGTTAATGCTTTACTACTCATCCATTGACTTTTCTCTGAGATGGTGACTGCAGAAATTCACCTTTGGAAATTAAGAAAAGTTTTGTAATCACAAAACTTCTTTGCATTATTCTCTTCTTTCTCTGGAATAATATAAATTTTTAAATAATTTAATTATTATTTTTTCTACACCATACTACATATTTTATAACATTCAAACCTTCCTTGAATGCTCACAAAAAATGGCGGAGATAAGGCCATAGAATATTATTTCATTTGTTATCTGAGGCATTGTAGGATTTACATCTTATGACTTGACACTCAGATCACATCTTTCTGTAGCTTGGTTCAGATCTGAAGTTGTCTCCTGAAACTGATTTATCATGGAACATCTTATTCTCAGAATTTTTTTTCCCCTGAAATAAACAGAATCCTGTGATGTCCTAAATGAAGACCAAAGGAAACCAAACAAGCAGAACCCCTAAGCATTTGCCTCTGATGAGTATAGGAAGTCTGTCCCTATAACAGAATGCTGTAGTGTCTTAAATAAAATTTGTGCCTCTAAAACTACTAGTATGACAAAACTGTTGCATTATTACAACCACCTCTTTATTTCTGCCTGTTAACTGGAGCATAAATTTTGAAAACAACCAGAAAAGAACAATCAGAAATGTTCTATTCCTGCTTTCTGGTTCCAGAAGTTAATAACCCATGCTACAGGGACACCACCAATTCCCTTACACTCATTTGATGGCAATTTTTGTCTGCCAGCTGTAGAACTCTAGAACTCTTAAGGACTAGTTCATAGGACACATAGATTTCTTCCACAACAGAAATATCACTAACCTACATATCCCCTGTGGTGTCTACATACTTGCTTTCTGCTTTTGTGTGCTCCTCAGCTGTCAGCTAAATACAACACCCTTGCTAAACTTTGTCTAAAATCTTGTTCTAGCTTTCTTCAATATAAAAGCAAAAACCCTGTAGAAAAGCAGTCATTTGATGAGATGATGGTCACCTGATCAAATAAAATAATATCAGTTTGGGGGATTTCTGTGGTTTTGTTTGTGGAAGTGGGCATTCCCTGTTGCATGAACAATAAGGTATTTGCTTCTGAAACATAACACATGAGGTGTGTTGCTCTGAAAATTTGGGTTTCCATGTATCTAATTTTTCTGATTAATTTAGTGCTGTGGCACCTTTGTTGTTTGGTTGTTTGCTTCTGAATATCATCACTTGCCATATACTTGAGAGAATTAAAAATTATTAGTTTATGTAAAGAAGAATCCACTCCATTCTTTTAGAGTTATATATTATAAGCATTGTTCTTATCCAAATGCAAGTTTTTTAATTAATGTGATTACTACAGTTAATGAGTGACTACTACCACTCTTTTCAGTCCATTTGTGGACTGAAAAGAATGGTCCAAGAATCCATTTGTGGTGTGTTACCTGATTTGTTGCTGTTATTTTTTCACTTTACTGGGGAATAAAATAATCTCTTTGAGACCAGATAAGTTGTCACTTCCATTTACTATGGGTGAGTATGATACGGCAAGCAAAATTGCACACCATGTTGTTACAGCCAGAAAAATAATGAGTGTCACCAATGCAATTAATGGTAAATATTTGGTGTTTGATAATTAAATCAATTAACTACCAAAGATGTCTTATGCCAGAGTCCTGTCTAGGAAGAATCTAATATAGCCTACTGACCCACAGTCAATCAATGTATATAAAGAATGATGAGTCTTTAAGGAAATATATTATACAATCACAGTATGTGTGTGTTTCAATCCATAAAATGATTCTTAAGGACTAAAAATAGTCTGTGAAATTCACAGTAAATAGTAAAGGTAAAAAGTGTCTTTCAAGAACATTTGTGGTGATTACATATTGCAATGATAACTTCAGTCACTGTAAGAAGAGGAAAATAGTGCTAGTTGTAAAAAATGGAAATGGGTGGAAAAATCAGTGTGAGAGAGAAAACATTGAAAGTCCTGGAGAAAAAAATTATTTATGTAATTTTTAATTTTAAAAATCCAGAAAATCATAATCAGAACAAATTTCTGACTGAGAACATTAAACGTTAAATAGAACAAGAAAGGGATCAGCTATCGGAGCCATTTAGCTGTGAGAAGAGAAGAAACTAACCCACGAATGACTTAGTACATTTAGGGCAGCACAGAGCTCTGTGTGGGAAGCTGAGTGAAATGGCACAAAACTGTTATAGCAGATGAGATCACAAGGATTCTTTTTATTCATTTCTTAGACTTCTTTCAGGCCAAACCCTGAAAAGCTGGTTCAAGATGGAATCTGTACATGACAGAAATAATGTAAGAAACTGTTGTATAGTGAATGGCAATCAGTAAGTGCCCAGATATGTTATGATTAGATTAACTAATTTATTTTTATGATTGGGAAATGTTGGGGTACAAAGAAAGGAAAAGTGGTGGATATTTGGTCATTTTTGCATCGTGTCGGATTTTTTTTAGAGCCAATACAAAAAAAAAAGTAAGTAGTCAGTCAGAGTAAGTGACGCGGTCTCTGTCGTCTAGCAAACTTCTTTACCTGGCATGGAGAAGGAGAAAGAGAGGGCAGAGATTTTTGAGGTTGCTCCCTGGAAGGTTTCTGTATTATATATGAGCCCCTACCCTGGAGGAAAGTTACAGTTTTGGGGCTTGGGACCAGTGCCCTATATTTCCACCATGTCCTGATGAATGGTTTATTTAACAGCTTATAGTGACAGTCCTTCTTGATGGCTTTCTTTCTTGCTCCATGCTCATGAGACTGTCTATCTGACATGGACTGCTTAACCCTGAGTTACAATGGAGTATTAAATGAAAAATAAACACCTGCCTCACTACTGTGGACACTTCCATATGTAGGCAGTGCTAGAATTCACCTCACACAAGATTTTTTATGGCTAATAGATTTCCTCAAATAGACCCATTAACATTTGTTGTGATTACAACTCTGATTTACAAACCTCAGCCTCTTCAAAAAACATTTAATTTCATTCGACCAACATTGTTCTTCAGAATACTTGTGGTAGACAAAATCAAGGTGTTAGATTAAGCTGAATAAAAAGTTTTAAGCTGTGAATTTGAAAAGCTAGCTGAAAATAGACCATCACTGAGCAGACTCAAAAACACTTCTATTCCTGATCTAGTTCTACTTAATTTTTTTTCATACAAGCCACAGCAAAAGATCTTGTATATGTGCGGACTAATTTCAAAATAGGTGCAAGGCAAACAAGAATGAAAACCAGCCAAATCTTTATATAATCTGATCACACTATAAATAAGTATTTGAAAACATTGCATAGTTACAGAATAGATACAGAAAGGAAGATCTGCAGGTCACAATTATTGTATCAGATAATGTAGTAGAATATTGAAAAGCACTTATTTAAAGGTATAGGTAAGTGTAAATTCGATTTTCTAAGTGTACATCACCGATCTTTAATATTTTCTTATCTTTTCATATTTTCTTATCTTTTCATATTATGGAAATATTTTTAAATAAAAAGATTATATTTGCAAATGAAGAACCCCTTTAATTCAATTTTTGACTTGACATAAACCATCAGATAATGTCAATTTTACAGTATAGTTTTTTTCTCAAAAGTTATGCCTTCACTGTATTTTAAGCTAACTAGCAATGTTTCCTGTAGCTCTTCATTTGGAGTGATTTATTTTAGTATTACATTAATTTTCCAAATAGATTATCATGAAAATGTCTACCATAACTTAAAACCCACAAACAAACAAACAAAGAAACCCCACAAATAAACAAGCAAAAATTCAACTTTGCGGTCATATAAAGCTGCTTCTCCTGCACTGTCATTCAATAGGTGCTAGAGAAAGAAAGACAAATAAATCACTGGCACCTATACATCTAACATATATAAAGACTCAGCCAGCTGTCAGTACGGTAGGGAATCTCAGCTGAATTGACCTATTTTTTGCCTAGTGTAAAATTCCTGTCTCCTTCTCCACTAATTATACCTTTAGAGACTACTCATGTTTGCTAAATATATATATGTGTGTGTGTATGCATTTGTATCATCCACTTTTTTCTTTCTGACCTTGTTATCGATGCTGCACTTCTTTATTTCCCATTTCTTTATGTTTTTCTGCAAAAAACAGGTCTTTAAGCATCATTCAGTAAATTCAGGATTCTGTGAAAAAGAAGAAAGCATTCTGTACCCCAGTAGCTTAATACTTGTTAAATATGACATTTTTATTTCTGTTAATAATAAGAGGATGTGTGGCTTAGGTACATTTCAGAGCAGGAAGAAGAGCTAATATGTAACTACCAGAATCTAAGATTATAAATTATATACTTTGGTTATAATCGTAGTTTTTTCACTGATTTCAGTCTTACAACTGTTCATCTATACTGTTGTATCTCACAAGAATAGAATAAGTTCATTTTTGAAAAGTGTTTTCTGAAGCATTCACTGTCTAGCTCAGAATGAAAAGTCTTTAATGGTTATTTTAGCTTCAGAATAGCTGCGTTTGAACACAATGCACCACAGAGGTGAAATGGAGGAGAAAGAGAATGAGCAGGAAATATGGTATGCTCTATAAAAGTGTGTGTTCTCAGGTCACAGTATGTCTGGTTTTGTACAGAAGTATTTGTTTCTTCTTTTTTTTTTCTTGTCCTATTTTAGAGATAAAATCTGTGTGGGACGCAATGAAGCAAGAGGGGAAGTAATTTTTTTTTTTTTTTTTTGAGAGTGACAGTATATTTGTACCTGGTTCTGTAAAGAGGATGTGGGTGTGGGTTCAAACAGGCTCAATCTCATTTTTAAATAGGATCTAGGGCAATGATATTCTCTACACTCCCCCTGGTATAAAAGTCATCTTTGTCAGAAGATGCCTTTTCAAGGGAGACAGATGGTGTGAGCTGAACTGCGTGGAAAAAGCGTTTGTGCTTTCTCACCACACCTAGAAGCATTGCACCTAAGGTACATTGCTGCTGTAATTTCTGAGGGGGCAGAGCCTAAAATAACCTCCTAAAGAGGGCCATGATTCTGCTTACTCGGCATGACAAATAACTAACTGAAATTTCTACTGCAACTCCTCTGCTGTTGCCTGCTAGTGGAACAACTTTTTTAACAGTCATTTCTTTTATATAAGTGGTTTCATAAATATCTTTCAACTCCTCTGGTAGTTTTTAAATTCCTCAGAATCCTACAAGAAGCATATCTGTGTCAACAAAAGAGGGACCTGTAGTTGAGGCCTTCTGCGACACTT
>NW_010263808.1:9774-17505 GCF_000690775.1 Eurypyga helias
TTTTATTGTCTTTCAGTCTCCCTCCAGCACTCCCTATATTTACTAATTAGGTATGGAAGCCAGGCTCCTGCCTTCTGCCAGCATTGGTACCAAAGTTGACACCAAATGAATTCTCGCAGCTTCAGCGACAGGAACTGCATATGACTTTTGCTTGGATTTTACTGTCTGCAGACTACATGATGTGTTTAGGAAAAGGACAATCTTTTGTCCATTAACTGCTGATCACTGAGTTAGGAGGCAATTTCTGCCAGGAAGCAAAGACTTCATGTTTTCAGACAGAAGAATAGGGCAAGCAGCGCGGAAGTGTGAAGGAACTTCAGGCATAAATAAAGACAGTGAAACCCACTATGCACCCAGGGTGACAGAAGAATGAGGTTTTCCTGAGGACTTTGTTTCAACCCACAAAGATGCTAGAAGCTGTTAGATTGGAAAAAAAGGGAAAGACCAACCCCAGACAGATTTGGCAAAGGCACATTTTTGTTATGTTCATATGTCTTTGGTTTATGTTTATATATGTCAGACTAAATTTCATCTTCTTTGTTTGACAGGCTATCGTGTTCTTGCATTTATCCTAATCATATATATCTTCAAGTTCTGAAAGCTTTTTCTCTGCTTTTGGAGTGCTCATTTTCAGAAAAAGGTACAGGCAACGTACTGCAAAGCTCTGACTATTCAGGGTCCTGCCTTGAAAGAGCGCATTGCCCCTAAATGTTTCCTATGTATATGTTTTTACCTTCTTCTCTGAGCTGACAACTTTTCTGTATTTGTGACCTACATAGGCAGTATCAGTAACACTGTCACATAGAAATGCGGGTTTAACTCCATTTTCAAGGCTGTCTATTAGTTACTCACAAAGGAAAGACCAGTCTTCTCTAAAATAATAGTTGGAAAACAACTATGAAGTATTTAAAGAACACTAAAATTAACCCTGCTTACAAAAATGTGTGTATATTCTCATGGAAAATCTAGTCCAACAAATAACACAGTAAATGTCTTTCTCATCACACTTACTGGGTATAGTTCCACTTGGTCACTTAGAGAAGAAAAATTACCTTAAAACCAGAGCAATTTGGTAACCTGATTTATTAGATCAAGAGCATCTCTGATTTTTCTGCGTTTCCAGAGAGAATTACAAAGAAGCCAAGAAAAATAGTCTAGTTGTGGTCACCACAGTGGCAGCAAGTTCACAGGGTCTATTGGACAGTTATGTTATGCCCCATGAAAATACCTACACAGTTTTCCTCATGATTGATTTTCTGTTAAAAGGAGGAAGTATGATTTGAAGTGATTCATACATTAATGTGGTTCCTTAGTTTATTTAATCCAAACAAGCATTTTTACTTGGAACTTTAGCACCAGGATACTGAAAGTTTTCCAGTCCACTTAATGTGATCGTAAGTAATTTATGTATTGAAAATACAGAGAGGGTGATCTAGAATACAGTGTCTTTTAATCTCTAAAGTGACAGTCTTAATAAGAAGTACATTCCATTGTCAATATTTTAACGTTTGTCTTGTTTAATGTAAAACTAATACTTTAACATAAGCTAATTACTCTCAGTGTTAAGTTACAAATGTACTTCTCTATTGGCCTGGAAATGGAAGAAATCACAAGACAAAGCAGCTTTTTACCAAAATAAATTTTATCCAGTTCCCTTCCTCCCTGAAGTAAAAATAACCTTTAAAATTTCTTGTATGAGTTTCTAGACACTTTTAAGAAAGGAGCCAAATTAAATAGTTATCACAGTAATGGTTTACACTTATGTAAAGCCTACCATCTAGGGAGTTAACACAAGTGCATCTCTCTCATTTGACTTATCATCCAGTGACCATTAGGTGCGATCGCTCCTGCTGTTACAGCTGAGCTTCAAATAATTTAAGTTGCTTTAAATCTATGGTCGCATGTGTTCCTATCTTACATACGTGATGTATACACACATCATTTTACATGCTAGTGAAATAAAATGTTATCTACTATAAATTACCAATTTTTTCAGAATAAATTAAATAAAATTAATTACTCACAATGACAAATTTATAATTAGGTTAAACCAGATCAAGAGAATTCTTGCATTCACTTCCAAATATCCAGTTTATTTCAAAATAGCACAGACTACCCAGATGAAATTATACAAGAAACTATATGTAGGCAATTAAAAAATCCCTTGAATTTTGAACCTATGGATGGTAATAAATTATTTTTATTTTAAATATCAAATGGAAAGATTTTAGAAGTGATGAGAAAAATATTTTCTCTAGCTGCCACTATCTTATTTCATTTTGCTAAACAATATTAATAGGATGCCCTTTACTGGTCACTGTTAGAAGCAATTACAACAAGGAAGCTAAAGAACACTGCCAAAAGAAAAATTTGTCATTTTCAGATAATGAGATAGTATTATATTTTTAATCTGTGCTACAGTGCAGCTTACAATCTCCAACCACGATGGAAATTGAATTGTGCTAGGAATGTACGAGCACAAAGAAGACACAATCACTGCCCTAGCAGCCTAAGCAGAGAAGCCAGACAAAGAGAAAGATAGAAAATCTACGTACTCAGATGATGCTTCTTGTGCTTTCTTCCCTCCCCACCCCCATTTTTTTAAAACAGAAACACCATTGATGTTGACAATATGCCTTTCAAATACAGCAGTGTGATGAAACAGTGAACCACTCCTAACAGTGTGAACTGAAAGAAAGACAGGATTGCCACTTACCATGGCAATAAGCAGGCAGTGTCACAACAAACTAATATTTCTTCACTCATGTACAGTATTTTTTTTATTTGGTTATATGAAAATCAGGATGCACGTATGTTCAAAGGCTAAGAGCACAGACCAGTTAGTATAACAGAAAAGATGATCCTTCTCCATTAAGGATTTTCTCCCATCTGCAAATACAGTTTCATTTCTGCTTATTGCTTTTTTCCCTCATATTTAAGTCCAAGTGTTTCTGAAGAAAACAAACTTGATAGTACTGCTTGTTTCTTTTCTTTTTTCCCTGCTATATGGCTCATCTCAAAGCTTTGAGACATCCGAAAAGCATCTCACTGATAGCATCTGCTTCATTATAGAAATTGTGTATTTCTTTCTTACATGTGTTTTGTGGAAAGGATGAGAATATCGACCCCTCCATTCTGCTGCTGAGTTGTTAATCACTGGAATACGTCTGAATGCATGACTGAGTGCCTACTAATGGGAAAAAAGCATTAACTATCTGGCTCTGTAAAAGTACCATTACTATAGATTACTAGGAATGCATAGGAGCAGGATTGTTCATAAATCTTGCGTACATATTTCACAAAATATTTATAACTTCAGTAGTTTTCAATTAGCATATTTTGGGTGACAACGTGGTCAGGAGCTACAGGGACACATGATCAAATGCTTCTCTCTTACAGCAATATAAATCAAGTGTAACTAAGCAAAATCAATGTATAGTAAAGCAAAATGAGGACACATTGTTACTATAAAACGATCTTGTTCAGTTCACATGCAGAATGTGCATTTGTTGTGAAACAAAAGATGCAAAGGATATCTGTGCCTGTTGTAGGTAACATTACAAGGCTGAGCACTGAGAATTAGACTGGTGATTTAGATCATCATATATACACACTCAAAAATATCAAGCTTAAATTATATCACGTGTCTAGCTGGACTGATGAAATGTGTTTTATACCCCTACAAAAGCTGGTGAATTTAAATCAATCACTAGGAAAAGCAAATAGATCAAGTGAGTGCCTTCCCATTAGCTCTGCAACGCTTGACAGAAATAGGACAGCAGAGAACAGTTTTTTCTTGGTGCACACGGGGTTCTGTTGATGTCATCTGAATTTTATTTTGCACTGCTTATGCACTGTTGCCTGGAGGAGCCTTGCAGTCTTGAGGTAAATACAGTAACTTAAAGCTTTATCACTGAACATATTCCTGCCATTCTATTGTCAAGATAATGGGCTCTTTTTCTGACAATGAAGTAAAGTTCTATCCGGATACTACCACAAAAATAGCAACATAAATAAAGGGTAGGTAATGGGACTGTTGAGTCTACCCAGTATAGAATCATAAAATCGTAGAATATCTCAAGTTGGAAGTGGTCCATAGGGATTATCATGTCCAAGTCCCTGCTCCTTGCAGAACTACCTGAAATTAAACCATATGACTAAGAGTATCATCCAGATGCTCCTTGAAATATGATAGGCTTGATGCCATGGCCACTTAGCTGGGGAGCCTGTTCTAGTGACTGGCCACCTTCTCAGTCAAGAATCTTTTGCTAATGTTCAATCTGAACTTTCCTTGACACAGATCGATTCCATTTCCTCATGTCCTGTCACTGGTCACCAGAGAGAGGAGATTAGCACCTCCCTGTCTGCTGTCCTCACCATGTGGAAGTTGCAGGCTGTGATAAGGTCACCCTCAGCCTTCTCTTCTCCAAGGTAAAAAGACCAAGTGACGTCAGCTGCTCTTCATAAGTCTCCCCTAAAGGTTTTTCACCATTTTCTCACCCTTTGGACATACTCTAATAATCTGATGTCCTTATATGGAGACACTTAAAAATACAAAAACACAGCACTCAAGGTTGACCTGCACCAGTGCAGCATAGAGTGGGACAATCACCACTCTTGACTGGCTAGTGATGCTGTGCTTGATGCACTCCAGGACACGGTTGGACCTTTTGGCTGACAGGGCACACTCTCGATTCATATTCAACATGCCATCAACTCAAATCCCCAGATCATTTACCATGGGCCTGCTCTCCAGCCTCTCATCCCTTGGTTTGTACATATAACCAAGATTATCCCATCCCAGGTAGAGAATCCAGCACTTGCTTTTGTTAATTTTCATACACTTGGTGATTACCCAGCTCTCTAGTCTATCCAGATTTCTCTGTAAGGCCTCTCTGCCCTTGAGGGAGTACACAGCTCATCCTAGTGTATCCAAAATAAATACAATTTCATTGTAATAATATAATAGCAAAGAAGAAAGGTATTTCAATTTTTATATTCACATTACATACCTATTAGCTTTACAAAACTGCGTTAGCTGGATTTCAATAGCCTGTGTAAATTAAGGTGTAGTAGCAGGTACGGTCAGTCTGAGTTTACTTATTTCTGAAGTCAACATAGACAGCTTTTTCTTTTCTTCTAGGATTATACTCCAAGAGCTGTGCAGAAGCTCTGGGTTGTTCTTTTTATTCAGGTGAACAGAAAAGGGTCAATGAATTCTGAAGTCCAGGCATAAATTTCCAGATGTTAATGAAGAATTGCTGAGAAACTATCAGATCTTGTCTCACATCTTTCCTAAATTGTATTTTAAACCCAGTGCTACCTTTTCATAGTAGTTTCTTCTACCTATTTATTCTGTGAAGCATTTTTAGCTCTCACAAACTTTAGTCTCCAGTCTCTGGTAACCTTCAATCTCCATGAATCCCTTTGGCCAAATTTTCTAATTATTAGCTAACTCCATTTGGACTTTATACCCTGTAATACAGTTCTGGATGGGTATAAGCAGCTGTGCTAGGGGATGTTTAGAATTTGTTTTTAATATAAATTTTTCCAAAGTGACCCAGAATATGTCCAGAAAGTGTGATAGTCTAACCACTGTAAGAATCCCTGTGTGTAACCATAAAGTAATTTATTGCTATTCTGCTCAGAGAAAGCAAGTTGATTTTTATCTGCCTTTTCCTTCTTTTTTTTTTTAAATTTAATTATTTATTTGTATTAAAAAGGATACCAGTGTTAGTGCAGCTTTTTCTCTTAATCTATGCCTTATTCAGCTGGCTTATACAAAATCCTACTCCCCTTCTTTTTAAATA
This sequence comes from Eurypyga helias, assembly GCF_000690775.1. NCBI lineage: Eukaryota > Metazoa > Chordata > Aves > Eurypygiformes > Eurypygidae > Eurypyga > Eurypyga helias. The sequence goes on from NW_010263808.1 coordinate 15,585, forward strand.
ATTTGAAAAATATGTGAATGAAATGAGAAAAGTGTAAAGAAAGATATGATTCATTTTGTTATATGTGACAAAGTCAGAAATACTCTGATTTATCTTTTTCTGTGTGATGTCATTATGAGGAAGAACTAAAAGCTTTCACAGCCACACAGAGAACACTTGAAGAGTTGATTTTACAGATGTTTCAGCATGGTAAAATTCAACCATTCATTAGCCAAACCCATTCATAAAAAAATTTTTTTTAGCCAAAAATTAATAAAATATTTCCCACAGCCTTCGTCAGCCTGTGCTTCACAGTCATGTCTGGCACAGGAATAAAGTAGTACCTCTTTTGAATCTTAAGAACTAGAGCTTTCCTTCAAAATTGTAACCAAATAAACATTGTCCTCTTTGGCCCAAAGAAAATTGAGTCTTCCCCACCTAATTTATATATCTTGCTAAGAAGAACTGGTAAAAGATCAATGTACAATGTACAAATCTTCAGTTGCCTAAATGTTGACCAGTCAAAGAGTAAAAAATCCCCTTGCTTAAAGCTCCATGTCTTTTCAAATCTTTTCCATAAAGCTCCTTGGTTCTGAACCTTCTTCACAGTCATATTCTCAGTGCCTGTTCAGGAGGTGCTCAGCTTTCTGTTTCTTCTCTAATTTTTTCATGGATGCTTCCACAATTCCACTCTCTCACACATAGATACACACCCCTCTATTGAAAAAAAATCAACAAAAACCCCCACAACTAAACGCAAAAAACTAACAACAAAAAAATCCCAGGGCTTAAATTTTATCACCCACATGTACCTTTATTATAATTATAAAGTGACATGTGCCTGTGCTTTCAGAGGTGGCTGCTTCTTTTGTAGAAAAATTAATGTGTTTTGTTACACCTATCTTCAGGGATGGGTGATTGTTACTCTTACCCACTGTAGTGACATTTTATCCTGCCTGTAACTTTATATAAACATAATATTCATTGTCATGATACTGAACCATACCTTTTTCTATTTGTTTTTAGGGTTTTCGTTGGTTGGGATTTTTTTTTGAGCTTGGGGTTTTGGTTTTGGGTGGGGATATTTTTTTCCATGTATTTCCACTGGTAACATTCGAAAGGGTTTTTTGGGTTCTTGTTTGATTGTTTGTTTTTCTTTTAAGCATACATACACTTCTAACAATTTGTATTCAAGAAAATTATGGGATACTCCACACTTGATTTATTACATGTATTCAAGAAATAGAAGAACATGTAACACCTACAAGCTTTACAGACAGGAACAAATATGAGAAATTGACACAGGCTGTGATATGTAAATATTAGTGACAGGCACATAGAAGTATGTGTTAAGTAAAATATGCACTGACACAATAGAGCTAAGGAAAACAAAGGAGTTGAAAAAATATAACCTTTTCTCTCTATCTGCACATTTGAGAATACAGTGCAAAGGAGACACAAATTTTTATATACAGAGTAAACAGCTAGTCAAGTAACATCTATTTTCACAGATTTACTAAGAAAAAGACTTACATACTTGGATTTAAAATGCAGCTCATATTCTTCTTAAAGGATTTTCTTTGCATTACAGGAGAATGCCACTATGATAACTCAAATTCACTCTGCCATAAATACCAAACATAACTAAACATTCTGTGCTATGATACATTTATATCATCAGGAAAAGCATTCTCTGTCCTGATGAGTTTAGGCTGTAAATGAATAGGGAACTGAAATAATGGAGACAACTGAAGCATTATCCACATTTTAGCCAGAAAACCAGAGCAGAAAGATTTGCTGACATTAGTCTACTTTGCACCCAGATGCCTACAGCCCAGGCTTGAAACAGAGCATCCATTACTAGGCTTCCATTGGATGTTGTTTAATAATGAGGATTTTGTAACACAGATGCTCTGTGAAAGAGAACAGGAACAAAAACTAC
>NW_010263808.1:17545-19597 GCF_000690775.1 Eurypyga helias
CAGTGATTCAAACACTGCCAGCCATGGCTGCACTTGAACTAATGACTTAAAAGTGAAAAGACTCTACAGTCTATTACTAATCTCCTGAGTCATCTGGGCTTTCAACTCTTTTTTAAAGCTATATTTACTGGGATCTGAACAGTTGCCCTTCTTAGAATAGATTTTATGCTGCAGCCCATAGTCCAGAGTTCAAGAGACTCCCATTTATAAAAGAATAAGTCATAGTGTCCCTGTACAGTCACTTTCTGACAGCAGGGCAAAAGCTCGCATACCCACATATTAATTAATTAATTTAAAAAATCATCCTTCCATGTTAGCTATCTCAACTTTCTATGAACACATACATCAATACAAGTACCTTCTATTTTATATTTTTTCCCCCTGTTTATATATCTTTATAAAAAATATTGTAGGCTTAGCTAAATCCACAGCCCCACCCCACCCCCCCAAAAAAAAAAAAATTATGAGGGAAATAAATATATAGAGGAGAGGAAAGACTATTTACATCAATAAATTCTTAAATTGTATTTATCAATTACCACCAGTTCTAGAAAGTTAGTGCCAATTTATTTCACAAGGCATATAGAATATTCTTTTCTATTTTCTGTCTTCTGCAGTTTAGAAATATTTATTCTCTTCTAGCATTTGAAATTGTGAATAACTGTAACATGCATATTTAAAAGATCCTCCTCATATGACAGTCTCTGCACGTGTTTTGAAAGCCGTGCTGCAGCTTTCCAAGTGCATGGATGTGTGCTTGTGCAGTATGCATGCTTGTGAGTGATCACACATAAGTGTATTTCTGAATTTTGATGCTGAACACTGAACTCAGCGTGGAATGGAGCACAGGTGCAGGGGTCACTTGTATATGTTGAGACAGCTTTTCTCTAGTAGAGAAGCAGTGACCAGAAGCAGTTTTGCTGCACTGTGCTTCTCACGACATATGCCAGGTTCATATTGTAATGTTAATGCAGAAACTCTAGTAGTTGTAACAGAGAATATTCTGTCATACTGAAATGTTCCATGAAGAGGAAAAATAACATTGCCTACTCACAGTGTGAACAGTCCACTTGGCATGAGCCTGCCCCTGCTTCTAGAAATATCCAGTTCTTACTAGGCACGTAGTAGATTCTGTGGTCTTACCACAGCCAAACTGCAAGCTTGTATCATACTGTCATTGGATTTGTACAGTTATTTCCATGGTCATAACTGCTATTTATCCTTACATAAGATTGACAGGCAACTAGAAAAATGCTGTACAGTTGCTAAGTGCTATCACGACAATTAGTCTTCTCCTCTAGTAAGTACATGAACATATTGCGTAGGGGCACTGCTCCTTTGTGGGTTGGAGAAAGTTGCTAAAATCCAGAAAGTACAAAGAAAGGCAGAGAAGAGTTTCTTTGCGTTTTTGTTCTCAGCGTTTCCAGCTTCCATGAAATCACCACACTGGCAGTTGGTGTATTGATTGTTACTTGAGGTTGGGTACTCACACAATCATAATCCCAGTGCAAGTATTTCTTGGGCATATGTGAGCTACAGTTTCTTCCTGTGCTTGGGGAGCTACAGCAGCTATGGGTCTTTTACTTCTGTGAAGGTCTAAGACTTACACAATATTGAATGATTTTCTCTGTTCTTCACAGACAAATAGAACAATAAATATAATTCCTTTATAATAATAAAGGAATTGGAATATATTCGGCATACAGGTTACTTCACTTGCATGTTCTCCATGACATACCATCCTGAGGTTTAGTGGAGCTCGTGTTCCAGCCTGGTTCTTCATCTTGGTAAACCAGGTAAGATTTAAAGTGCTTTTAAATCCTGATCAGAGCTTCTTTGTTCAGCTGAAAAGGGGTAATAGACAAATAAGAGCTAAAATTAACTGTGCAGTGAAGATACACCCTCTGTAGGAAAAGCTACAGAATGTGAGTTATTATGTTAACTGAACCCCTAAGTGGTTTAAAAAATGTATTTCCTATATACATCTCTGAGAACAAACAAAGATGACCGTACTTTTTCCCCCCCCCCCCCCCCTATCTTACTTTCTGTTCT
>NW_010263808.1:19628-21553 GCF_000690775.1 Eurypyga helias
CATGACTTATTTTCAGTCTCAGGATATTTTAGTCATTTATAAAGCAGGTTAGAGCTCTAACTTCTATGTATGAATGTCTATTCATCTGGGAAAAAAATCTATTTGCAACTGCAATTCCTCCAATGGTCACAACAATAAGTTCCAATGCATGAACATCATCACAAGAAGAGTGTAGACACTCTCCAGTAATTAGAAATTTCTTAGAGAGTCAGTATTCTTAGGAAATTTATAATTCCATTCAATGGAGCTGAGGGAATGAATAAGTAAATTATGGACCATTCTAGTATTTTGAAATTTTTCCGATAAACTAGTTATGACTCAATTTCTGTGGGGTCATTCTATTAAGACCTTTATATTTGTAGACTGAATGGCAGCTTCTGTTTCTTGAAAAATGGAACAGGAGAACTATTACCGTATTTTGAAAGAAATGCACTGGAAAACCATTTAGATGTAAAGACCAGAAATTCCCAAAAGACTTTTAAAATACTGAATGCAGATCTAATACTCCATCCCGCAATGCTAAGCCCTTCTGGAATCTCAAAACCATGCTGTCCTACATGAACACAGCATGGCATACAAAAATCAGTGTGGAAAAAAACCTTAAACAAGCTATTTCTAGGAATATTTAGAGCAGGCACTCTATACATACCTAATTAGAAGGAGACAAGGACACATAAATGTATTCAGAGACACATCTACACCAGCTAAATCCTCCTTATTTCAAGTTACAGTTCAAACAATCTTACCTTATTTATTCACACAATTACTCTGAGCCTAAGCCTGGCATACAATAATAAAAGAGAGTACATGGGCCAGTATTATTTACTGAGTCAATTCTCAAGATGTCTGGGAAGTCAGAAACCCCATTCCAGTTAGCTTTTTTCCAATCTCTCCTGTTATTTAAAGCATTTTTATTTTAGACAGACGATGTAAAGTTACTTTTAAAGATTATTTTGTAAAACGCCTTTCATATTTTATGGACCTACAATATTATGAGAGCCATAAATGCCACAAATGTCAGATAAGGCACAATATTTTGATGGAAAGTATTGCTAGTATGAGGATAAAACTTACGTTATGGGATACTGAAACATACTCATACTTTCATTTCTCCTGAAATTACACCAAGTTCCTTAAGAGTTTGATTAGATTAGTAAAACATTATTCAGAGTATTCAAAATTATATGCTTTGATTATTTAAATACTCTTGTATTCTTTTCTTCAGCAGCCTTATTACTTATATGCTGCATAGCATTTCTGGTGATTTGTCATCTAAATAAAGAAATAAATCTTTACACGGGCTCAGGACAGGCATACAGGTCATCTTCAAAAGGTTCTGATAATGAAAGCAGCAGGGAATGAGAAAGGACAGAGAAAAAAGACATGTCATTTTGTCCCAAATACCAAAAGAGAGTCTTTCAAATAAAATCTTTTATTTTGCTGTTTGAAAAGTACTTGGAAACTGTAACTAAACAAGGCCAAACAGCAGAGCAAAAATTCAAATATTTAAAGATGGCATGTGCAGTTTTCTGAGATGCTTCTGACAATTGACACAGTGCAAAGAAACACAAGAAAATCAGCATCAAACAATCCTTTAGGGAAAGGCTAATTTCTGCTTTAATTCTTGACAAAATCAGATTTGTGCTTCATTTTACCACCTTCTGTAGCCATAGAAGAATTTTAACATAAAAACCAGACCCTTAGTAATATAAAATAAGAATCTTCTTGTGGTATGTTTTCTTAGAGTACATTTTGAAAGCTGCCCTTAAAAGCAATTCTGCTAATTTGGGAATATGGCATATTTTAGCAGAAATTATGGGTATTATGGGTGTGGCATCCAATGGAGATCTTTTTCATTCTGAGGTTTGGGGAAAGTTATTTTTTGCTTTAATGTTTATATAATTTTTGAGGTAATTTTTTTTTTC
>NW_010263808.1:21565-23700 GCF_000690775.1 Eurypyga helias
TGGAATAATATCAATTGTATGTTATTCTTGCTATTTTCAATGTAGTGAATTCTCAAAACAAAGTGCATCTCCCATAGTGCACCAGAGCCAGGGAATGTCATAACATTACAAATGGTGCACAGCCAAGAAGGACATATACTGTGTAGGTGAGCTGTGTGTGCTCCAGAGGAATGATGGAGCATTAATGGATATCTAACTATTATATGTCACGTGAAAATTATACACTTGTATCAAATTAATTTATGTAGATCTTTTAGGCAGATCATTTGCCTTTGGTAATAATATTCATTATAAATTAATACCTGCTGATTTTTTTCAAATGAACCAATATTTAATTTAGTGTAAATGTTTGCATTTTATCTTAATATTGAAATTCATCACCTAGAACTGTCTTGGCCTGATCTGTGATCTTGCTTTTATCTATCATCATGATTATACTGTACAGCATGCTTAACAAGCAGTGCCATCTTTCTTACTATAGCTTTCTAATGTAGCAAGATGACTACTCATTCTCTTTTCTTCATCATTTTAACAAAATTTTCGGAGCTATGTAGCTAAAGAATCATTGCAAGAGTCTCATTTTAGAATTTAAATATATAACAGATGCCTGTGTTCAGTTGGTTGGTTTGGTGAGATTTTTTTGTTTGTTTGTTTATTTGTTTGTTTTGGGGGTTTTGCTTTTTTGGTTAGTTGGGTTTGGGGTTTTTTTGTTGTTATTGGTTGTTTTTTGCTTTTTTTTTTAATGGGGACATATTGCTACTAAAGTAACTGAAAATCTAAATGTAAGTGGAGAACTACATACTCTAAAGACATTTTCTCAGGACAAAAGAGATTTCAACACTTTACCTGAACAATGATGATGTAACTATTATCAGGTTTCAGACATAACTTTATCGAAATGAATGACAGAAGGCCATCATTTTTTTTGTCTGAAAAGTCAGTATGACAGATCTGTATCCGTGTAGAGCTGACATTTAGAGATTTTGAAACCAGAGTTTAAGGAAACTGTAACTTATGTTGCACAAGTAAGTTATAAGAATTAGAAAAAAAAAAAGGTTTTCTTCATGCAAAATACTTTGTAACAGTACTTTCAGAACATGTCTGATATAAAACATTTCTTTCTCTTACTAGGACAACAGACTTCACTATTTTTATTCTTGCAGGAAGACCTCATACAGAACTAAAATAGGGAATATTAAATTACTTGACATTTTGGTCCAATAGGACTTTCACATGTGCATAACACAGCAGGCTTTAAACCAATGTTTGAGCAAAATGCTGGTATGAGGACTATGGGATATATAAATTGTCTTTTAAATAAACATTTTAAGCTACATTTTTTGAAGGCAACAAACTGAGATCATGAGAGAAAAATATAGGTAACCTTTTTTGTATAGTGCAAGTCCTATGGAGCTCAAGTACCTTATACTCTTCCCAAACTGAGTTTTGACTAGCCACTTATATACAGACTGAACAGACCATACAGGTCCATGAGCCTTCCTAGTCAGCCTGTCCAGTTGTTGTACACCTGTTGTACTAAATGCCTTTCCTGATATCCCATGGGAACTTATGTCATTGACTTTTAAGATCATTACTTCTGGTTCTTTTTTTCATGTATGTGAAATATTATGTTCTTATTTTATAAACTTAAAGACGTCTATACTTGAAGACTTCTGTCCTTATCAGTGCCAGTCTTTTAGACCAAATCATTAACATAGACTAAAGCATATGGTCCTTACTGCTTTTCTCTGTACTCTCTCCTATTACTCCTTTGAAGTGCAGAGTCAGACCTGGAAAAACATATTCCATCTAATGCCTTACCAAAATTCAAAATAATAGTTTTTAAGCTGTTCTGTCTTATTTTTTTAAAGTTTTGTTTAAGTTTTTTGTTGTTGTTATTTTTTTCTAACAACTTTTATTTGAAATCATTATTCTATGATGTTGTTTGCTGGTATATTAGCATCATATCAACTTTCCAGAGAATAAACTTCCAAATGTTTTGTTTAGATTCAGTGACATCCAGGAATTCAGGAGGAGAAAATGGCCTGTGGGAGTGTTTAAACCCAAGTGATAAAACTGGTACAATAATGTTCATGGTGGATCCATTAATGTTACCCCAAAAAAATAAAAATAAA
>NW_010263809.1:0-1085 GCF_000690775.1 Eurypyga helias
AACTGTGTCCCCCCTACACTGCCTGCAGCGAAAGAGATTTGGGAACACAGCTGCAGTATCAGAAGCTGAGAAGGACCTTGAATGTGGTGCAGGGATTCCCCAGCACCAGCTGAGAACTCATCAGTGCTGCTCTCTGCATCCAGGAACAGCTTCCTAGCAGCCACAGTAAAGGGAGTTAACTCTTTCCTGGCTGAATCCAGCCCCCAGTACACCTGCTTTTATAGCAAGTAACACACACCTTACATAACTCTTTTTGACACAAATCCTGTGAACTTTCAGAATGTTATGCTCCCATTATCAATCCCACTCGGAACACTGGCCAGATGCCCAGGATGAGACCAAGAACGGAGCCACGTCTAAGAAGAAAATTTATAATTTTGGTGTAATCTTAGGGTAAGATTTGATGCTTTTGCAACTGTATTAGAAGCATAAATATACAACCAATATTGTTGCTAAACAGGCCTGAAGAGTGTTCAGTCTTGCTCCCATGTACAGACCCACCCAAGGCTGGGTTAAAACCCAGTCAAGCTGATCATGTAGAGACAGTTTCAACAAAGAGTCATTTACTAAAGAAGCAGAGGTGCTTTTCTAGACAAAAGAAAGTTAATGGGTAGAAACTGCTTGCTTTAGTTAAACCCTTAATAGTGCATCTCAGTCTTTCTCAGAATTGTGCAAAACAGAAATGGCAGAAAAGTGACTACTGAGACTGTAAGCTGAAGAAGACCCTGAAACTGAAACAAGAATTAGAACCAGAAAAGAAGAATGCAGCTGAGACAGGGGATTGTGATGGTCTTCGATAAACAATGAACTTTGGGAACTGAAAGGCTGAGTGGAAATATACAATGAACTTTGGACCTTATATAATGGGTATTGAATAGTATATAAACTGTGTGACATCTTGTGCCATTTGCCATGCACTGAGGTGGTGGCCCAACTCTGATTTGTTAATAAAGTAAACCTAGTGGTACCCATGTGTCATGGTTTAACTCCGGCTAGCAAAATACCAGGAAGCTGCTCTCACCAATCCCCCTCCCCTCCTCCAATAGAGGTGCAGGAGCAACTTTATGTTGCCAGTCCAGGTCTAC
>NW_010263810.1:0-2747 GCF_000690775.1 Eurypyga helias
AACATGCTTTAACTTTTGGTTGGCCCTGAGGTGGTCAGACGGTTGGACTAGTTGACCATTGTAAGTCCCTTCCAACTACAATATTTTATTGTTCTATTCTAGTCGAGTCTATTTGAATTTGTCATTGAAAGACTTCTCTCATGAAGACAAAGCCTTGCTCAAAAACTGAATATCCATGGACTGTAAACTCATCCTTGTATTTGTTCTAGACAAAGTAAAGCTGATTATAATGTTCCAAGTAAAATTATGCCTTTCACAGTGAAGTTTAAGCGCATACTAGTTTTCTTTGTAATTCTCATTCAGAAGCCCTAGAAGAAGACACAGAATTCCCAATCTATTTCAAGATATTGTGAATTACTTCATAGAAGTACATAGTAAATGGCTAGTAGAGAAGGCAATCCCCCTTCTTGTTTATATACAGAAGATAGAAGGAGAGGATAATTCAATATTAAAGGACAAAAGCTCAGACAAACACCAGGGAAAGACTGATGACGTGTGTGACAGTAGCAGTGTAATGATGCCTTCTTTTGTCACCCTCTGCATTTCCACTGCAGCAAAAACCTCACATCACTGCATCAGTGAACAAGCCAACAGATGGAGAAAAGAAACATCACATTCAGGGCAGACTGAGGCCAGAAATAATCAAAAGCGCACCAGCCCAGTATCCAAAGTAGCACATTTTGGTACATGGGGCAAGATCTGAGCAACGTTTAGCAGCCTGGGCAGTAAAAGTAAATGGGACAACAGGGGCAAGAAACAAGAGCGGGAACAAGAGCTTAGACCTGAGGTAAGGATCAGGGTAGGAAGACACATCAGAGCAGCGCTTCAAGAGGGGCCAGAAATCTCAGCTCTGCTTGCTGGTTAGAAGGCTGTGCATGGCATGGGGTGTCTGCCCCACAAGTGTGATAGCTTTTGCCAAAGCCAAGCAATTACTCCTTACAGGTGCGCAATTGCCCTTAGCCAGCGCAGACAGGAGCAGCTGAAGGGGGGTTGGGGTTGCACTCACCTCCTGCAGATAGCATTGAAGATGCAAGCAGCAAAGACTAGCATGCACAGAGATGCTGTAGTCAGGTTTGTCCTGGTATCTAATCTCGACAGCCAGTGCAAAAAATTAAGGGGAGAACAGTCTGCTTTTTGCAGCTGTGCAGATCAAAGCTACAGTTTTGCCCCACTGGAAATGGGGCAAAAAGATGTGTAATATATATGCACTGTAAAGTACAGGGAGAAGAGAAAATTAGCTGTGTAATGGTTTCCACAAAACATTGTGGCAAATTTAGTAATCATTAATATTCCTGCAGAGACTCTTGGGTACTCGTCAGAACTAAAATGAAGAACAGCCAGGACACGCTTTATTCCTAGTTGTCCCAAGGCCGCCTAATCTTATTCCACTAATGCCAACAGTCCATCACACCGTATTTGTTTCAGTTCATCGCCGGTATTCCTGCCTCGTGGTTATGGATTACAGGGATAGCAGCCTGAGGAATTGCACATCTCCCCCTCAGTGCCGCTGGAGCTGCACAAGTCGTTATACCAGTAGATGGCATTCAAAGCCCGGGCCATAAATTTCACTGCAGTCTTACCAGGGTTTCCTTGACCTCGTTAGTAATGAATTAACGGAAGCCATTGTGCACCCAGAAGGCCACGGTGTTTTATCCAATGAATTCTTAAATAAAGATACTGATGTCTCAAGGGAATCTTGAAACAGAGAAGCACCAAAGTTGCCTGGCTAAAGGGCATTTCTCTCTCCACAGTACTGTAGAAAACAGGAATTTTGAAGGAGAGGACAGACAATATGACCCCTGAAGTGAAATATCCAATATCCCAGAAGTGTTCTGATGAGATAAAATAAATCAGAAAAATGGCAAAAAAAGTAAAAGAGTACAGAGATGGAAGCAGACCACTATCTATATACACATGCAAAGCATATAAACACATCTTTTTTGGGGGAGGTTTTCACAGCACCGGGCCTGTTGGCGACGGGTGGAGTCTGGCTTTCTCAATGGGGGAAAAGGGTTCTCACTCATGAGCTGGACAGGCTCATTGAGAGGGTTTAAACTAGATGTGAAGGGGGAAAAGGATAAAAACAGGCTCACTAGAGATGAGCCTAGGAACAGATGGCCAAACTTGGAACCTCAATCAACAGCCCACCCCACGTGCATGCACACCAATGCACGCAGTGTGGGCAACAGGCAGAAGGAGCCAGAAGCCCTGGTGCAGCAGGATAGCTGTGAGGTAGTTGCCGTCACAGAAACGTGGTGGGATGACACTCATGACTGGAGTGCGGCAGTGGATGGCTACAAGATTTCAGAAGGGACAGGCAAGGAAGGAAAGGAGGTGAGGTGGCCTTGTATGTTAGGGAATGCTTTGATTGTGTAGAGCTTGACACTGAAGATAAGGCGGAGTGTTTTTGGGTAAGGATGGGTGGGAAGGCCAACAAGGCAGACATCCTGCTGGGAGTCTGTTACAGACCACCCAACCAGGATGAGGAGACGGATGAAGCATTCTACAAGCGGTTGGCAGAAGTCTCACAGTCGCCAGCCCTTGTTCTCATGGGGGACTTCAACTTACCAGACGTCTGCTGGAAGTACAACATAGCAGAGAGGAAACAGTCAAGGAAGCTCCTGGAGTGTGTGGAAGATAAATTCCTGACACAGCTGGTGAGTGAACCTACTAGGGGAAGTGCTTCACTCGACCTGCTGTTTACAGACGGAGAAGGACTGGTGGGCGATGTGGTAGCAGGAGGCCGT
>NW_010263810.1:2841-3058 GCF_000690775.1 Eurypyga helias
AAAGGGCGGGGACACCTTCCACTAGACCAGGTTGCTCAAAGCCACATCCAGCCTGGCCTTGAAATAATAGAGTTCTCACTTCTGGGTGAAGTAAGGAGGGGGTCAGCAAGACCACTACCATGGAATTCCCAAGGGCCGATTTTAGTCTGTTGAAGACACTGGTTGAGAGAATGTCCTGAAGGACAAAGGGGCCCAGGAAGGCTGGTCACCCTTCAAA
>NW_010263811.1:0-3802 GCF_000690775.1 Eurypyga helias
AAATTCTTCCTGTTTATTGCCCAGGTCATGCTGAAAGTCATGCTGAAAAGGTATAAAGATACTGTTGGAATAAAGTTAGCTTCTGCACCGATTTGACAAGAGGTTCTTGGTCCTTTTGCTGGAGAAGCCAGACACCAACCACGTGTGCTGTAGCCCCCCATGTCATACGACACACCTGTGACATGCTCAACACGCAGCCACGTCAAGCACCCGATGTGTGTGTATGCACATCATCCCCGACGACACGCAGGCTGGTGTGGTCTCCATTTCACCAGCTGGGTAAGTGCCTAGACCATTACTGTCACTCCTTACACATATATCCCCTCAGACAGGGTGTGTCCAAACAGCGGGAAGCCGGGTCATGGGAATTATAATGGTGGCCTTCACCAAATCATACATTTCTCATCCTGAACTATCTTATCAGTCTAACAAACCCCCACAATCAGACTTCTAACTCCACAGACAGCATTTCACACACAACGTATACGCCAGCATTTATACATACTTGAACAATATAATAACCTTGAGTTCTCCTTGATAATACCAGATGTGAGGCTTATTTTCAAGGATGCAGCTACTCTGAAATGCTACCTTCAGCGAGCTTCACAAACTCATGCTTCACTCACCACTAGTTTAAGCATAACTAGAACTGAACTCTTCACCTGCTTCTCAAATCATCTTTCTTTTATCTATAGTGCTGCCATTACCGTGACAGTATTGGTTTTGATTTTCTCTTCCTTCACATAAATCTAGTCTATATTTATGCCTTCTATAAAAGCAAAGATTTTGCCACTTGCAAAATTATTTTCACTGTCTTTATGTTCTATTGATTGCTGGTTTTCTTGATCCCTACATATCACACAATAGACCAAAGTCCATTTGACTTAATACTAGATACTCAATACCTGTCTTCTTCCAAGTTTTGCTCCCACTTTCTACTGCATACAACTTGATTTTCTCCACCAATTTTAAGAATTTATATTATTTGTTTCCTTTTTTACCTCTTTTTGAATAAGTTACTTTTATTTGCTCCAACAAGGCATCAGCATAATGGTCTATTTTTCCACTTCTTACAAAGATGCCCCCAGGTTTTCCTTCATTTCATCCCATATGCTTGAAATACTTGAGCTGATCAGAAAACTAGCATCTTTTCCCTCAGATGTGTGAGTGAAACACAAATCTGGAAGCCAGAAGCAGTGCCTACACCAATTTCAATGGAATGCTTGCTGCTCCTCTTACCTTTGCTCAATTTTATCTCATTGACACAAGACATTTATTTTCTTTGTGAGCCTGTTTACATTTAAGACAGTTAACAGTTTTGAAATAGTTACGCTGTAGAAAGCAGAATTAATAGAATACCCCGCCAAGGGCTCCCTCCAACATAAGCATCTTCTTTGATTTGGCTGAATTCCTTTCGAAGGAGCAAAGCGAACTCCTCTGTGTGAGGAGTGTTTCTTATTAAGACCTCTACTGTACTTAGTAGAAACTCTTGACCCTCTTTCAATCCTTTAGAGACTACTTCAGTACATCTGACACTAAACTGCAAGCCATCATCAGCATTCATCGAGACCTGCGTGCAGTTACATTACTTCATCAGAAACTCTGTGCAATCTCCTTTGATTCAAGTTACATTCACACCGATTTCAGTGTGGTTTTGGTGGTTTGTTTGTTGTTGTTTTTTAGACAGCAGAGAAAATTGTCACCCTCTGCTAGTTTCTTCCTGCAAAACATTCAGATTACTAGTAAAAACAGGAACAAACAAGCAGTATTTAAAAAGGTCACAAACCATTATAATAGAGTACTCAGATGTAACATTTCTTTTTTAAACAGTCGCATTAGGGTATTTTTCAACAACCAGACAAACAGCATGATTCTTCGCAGATGAACCATGTATCACTGAACACTCCACTTAAAACCCTCTTCCTCAATGTTTTAGCATCAACTCAGAGTCTTTAGATGGCCATTAATTCAGAAAAATGTACAAATACAATCTTGCCATATGAGAGTATGAAGACATTAAACTTTTACGTATCAAAATTACACCGATGAAAACCTTCACAGGTGACAATCCTACCAGCAAAATAGGTCTTTAATCTATTCTGAACCGAAGTACAACAGGAAAGGGCTATTTCGCCTGATTCACCTAAGATGAGAACGGATGTGTGTTTGCTTATGAACACCCTTTTAAGAGCTGACACACCAAGATTCTATTCCTTTCCTGTTGAGCTCAAATTAATTTCTAAGATGAATTTTCTTTTGCAAACTTCATTAGCAGGATGACACACAAGTTTCACAGCTAAGTAATCTCATTGCATATTTGATTTATTTTTCAATTACAGTCACAACAATTCATTAGAAAGCATTCTTAAAACTAATCAATTAGCAAAAACACTTACAAAGCAGAAAAACATCTGAAGACTCATGCACTTAGATAATAAAAATCAAGAAAGAGAAATGTCTTACAAAGGTGTTCAGTTGTTGGATTTTCAGAACTTACTTTATTCCAACATAGACTTACCATTATCACATGAATTAAAACAAAGAACATGTATGTCACTACAATGACTTAGTTTAATAGGTCTAACTTAAAAAAAAAAAAAAATTAAACCGATTAGAAGAATTAGGCGAACTCAGTGTCAAAAAACCCCAAAAGATTAAATACAGGAACTATCACTGGGAGACTGATCAAGTATTAAAACTCCAGGCAGTAGATGACCCATCCTGTCCTACCCACAATATTTTGGAAGTGTTATGAATCTGAGTAAGTCATGATTTTAGATGAGGTCACTGGCTTCAAGCTGAATCACTATATATAGATACATTCCAAGTCCAGTGAAACTGACCCAATTCCTACTTCCATCCAGAAACACATTTCAAAAAACTGATGAATAAAATTCTTCCTACCCACAAGCAGTTTACATTTATCCATGCAGTAAAGCAATTCCCATTGCACTACACAGCAGTGCTTTTTCTACACAGCCTTCTGGAGTTCACATCAAACCTTTAATGGTAAACTCTTCTCACTACATTCCAGTTCGAAAAAAATTATAAATAATCAGCAATTAGTAGATGATTCAACTTAAATACAGGATTGTGAGTCTGAGGGACCTTAAGCAGGTCATTTCTTAAGCAGGAAGAGGGATGGGTGGAAGTTGACGCTATTTTTTTTATTGAGTTCAAGATTCAGAAAACCTCTAGAAGAGAGGAAATGGAATGATTTGAGAATGATGCAAAACCAAGCAAGATCTAAACCTGTAGCTTTGTAAAAATGACAGCCCCCTTCAGCATTACTGTATTGAAACAAGCTTATGATTATTCAATTAATTCATTTGCAATAACATGTGAAGTAAGATACTTACAAAGATGATGTTTGTTGTGACTGGCTGGGATAACAGCATTATTTTAATTCCTGTTAAAAGATAACCTGTTGTATTGGCAAAAATGAAAAACCTGAATTGTGCTGTTGTTTATGCACACAACTACACAACATCGCACAGCATCTGTTTGCAAGCACAATGTTTTCTATTTTAATTTCTAAACTGATAAAGAATTGTCATGCTTTACCTGCGATTTCATCTCATAAAGTGTAGCATCCTCTGGAGTTAACTGAAGTGCTTCATCCCACTTGTGAAGAGCCTCTCGGTACCTGCAGTCAAAACAATATTACAGTCTCACTCTATGTAAAGATACTAAATATTTCTATTTAAACCCTGACATTGTCCTAGATAAAATGCCATGGCATCTCATTAATATTAACGATTTTTCAAACCACTTTCCTGTATGACATGCTGAACGGTTTTCA